>NC_056750.1:283090982-283203731 GCF_019279795.1 Protopterus annectens | reverse complement strand
CATTTGTGAAGTCAATTCCAGGGTAGCTAGCTGCAAGGCTACCTTGTCATTAACCTCGTCAGACACCTTTCCTGACAGAGTACCAGAGATTTCGGAGATGAGGTCCCTCTGGAGTCTGGTGAAATGTGCCAGGTAGTTCAAAGACCGAATAGCAAAGGTCAATGAAGCAAAAACTCACTTCCCCAGTCTGTCCATGGCTTGGGACTCCCTGTTAGGTGGATGAACAGTATGGCTTTCCTCAGCAAGCTCTTTCTTGATGGCTACTGCCACCAGCATAGCATCTACCGATAAACCTTTGGACCGATGTGGATGTTTTTCAAGGGAGAAAGGATCTTGTCTGGTCTCTTGGGGATTGCGTCAACCATGTCAGGGTTCTTCCAGGTGCGCTGCACCACAAGCTGAACCAACTCATCTGCAGGCGGGGTAACCCGTGAGGTAGATGGTTGAGCATGAAAGGCCTGCTGGAAAATGGATTCCTCTGAGGAAGGATTTTTGGGCTTCCAATTACCCCTCTGTTTCAATAACTCCAGGATTTCTCTGATGGAGACATCATCAGGGGGTGATCGTGGGGACCATTCCCCTTCATCGTACTCTGTATCCTTGGTGAGGGACTCCTCATGGGAGTTCACGTGCTTCCTCTTGCATGATTTCTTCCTAGGAATCTCTTCAGTGGGAGTTTCTAAGGAGGACCCAGAAGAAGGGGCACCCCACAGTAGGGTCTCCTGTAGCTCTCACGCTCGATCCGGGATGGTGGCTTGTGAAAGCTGCAGCACAGGGAGAGGACATGGGGATTCCAATGCCGAAGGCTTGCTCACGGAGGCAAGAGCCCTCTCCATTGCCTGGAAAGCAGGGCCACCCACAGAGGGATATGAGCCTGGAAACGAGAAGGACAACTTTGGAACCGAGATCACAACTCACTCCATTAAGCCCGCACCCAGGAGTGGAGTGTCAAGTTGGATAGGTACTGACAGGGTTCCTGGAGCCATGGACGGCACCGTAGAAAAGTCTGGCACCAAACTTAGATCCGAGTAGCCCACAGCCCAATCCCGGGCCTGAGGAAGACCCGGTTCCAACAGAACTGAAGGCCAAAGGTTCAACTCCAGGGCTGAAATGACATCCATTATCAGCACCGAAGCCAAGGGTGCTAAGAGAGGTGTCTCTGTCAAGGGCTTCGGAGCCTGCAAGGACAACGAAGGAGGAGAGTAAGATGGAGTCCGTGAAGCAGAAAACCCAAGTCCTAGAACGGATTAGGGGTTAGAATCAGAAGGAATCCCCTGGCCATCAGCAGCTGGTCCACAAGGCACACCACGTTGAGTTCGGAGAGGCTCCTGGTGGATCTAGTGGATATCCCTGAGGGGGACTGGACGCTCTAAGAAGGGACTATAAGCCAGTCCCAAGAAGGGCTCCACAGACTGGGAGTATCGGGTCCATACTTGAGTGTCTAAAAGCACCACCATCTCCATTTTTGAGATGAGAGGAGCAGCGGTGTCAGATTGAGTTATTGGAGCCATGGAAGGGCTCAGAGTTGTAATCGGTGTTGAGATCAAGATTTTTGTATCAGTCACATTCGGTGCTATAGACATTGGTGCCAAGGGGGTCGGCATCAATGCTAGAGAAATAGATGGTACCAAAGACGGTACTGTAGATGAAGACTTCTGCATTTTGGCATTTTCAGTTTTGATGGTCTTCCCTTCTCACCAGAGAGCAAGGAGGTAATGGAGCTGAGCCTCTTTTTCTCTTTCTTTGGAGGGGGTGAACCCTCCAACACACAAATGCAGAGAAATAGAACTGATGAAAAACACGAACAAGATGGGTCTGGAAGCAATAAGAGCGAACTCAACGTAAAAGAACACTGTTTATTGTAAGCGCTTCGGCTCGGTCACTACCAAGCCTTCTTCAGACAAAACAGTGAAAAAACCAACGGTTAAGATTTAAATACAATACTTAATTACATAGCAATTAATAATTAAAAGGGAAACACTCACATTTTAAAATTACAAAATGAGAAAACATTTCAAAATAAACATAAATACCTCACTACTCTAAAAATGTTTCATATATATAGAAGAAGAAACTAATTATAAACATATATAATAAAAGTTCATTTTTATAAAATTAATATGTATTATTTCCAATCATTGAATAAATATTATAAATATTAATTAAAAATGTACTTTCCTATATATATACTTATGTATATTATTCTACCTATTTAGTGCTAGCAATTTCAAAATACGTTTAATAGACAATGTTTCATTTAAGCCTGGATAAGAATGTGCATTAGTTATTATTTGCCATTTTAGTTCATCTAACTCAAGTTTTAATTGCCAAGGACCTCCCCTAATATCCAAAGTTCTTTGTTGTAAAATAATGAACCTAAATGAATGAGCTGGATGCTGTGAGATATGTTTAGCCAAAGCATTATTGGGGTCCATTTTATTGATGGCGTAAATATGTTCATATACTCTCTGCCTAAACTTTCTCTCTGTTTTACCTATGTAAAACGCGCTACATTGTTGACATAAGGCTGCATAAACAACTATTTTACTTTCACAATTAAATTTAGAGTTGAGAACATATTTTTTATCTCTTATTGTACAAGTTTGACACACGAGCATGTGTTTACACTGTTGGCAACAACCACACTTAAACATCCCTCTAATGTTGGAATGCGTCACACAAACATTGTGCTTTTTTTCAAAAATATTTTTTAAATTAGGACCTCTCTTATAAGTTACTCTTGGTTTATGCCCTAAAATCTTTAATAAGTGTTCATTACTTTTAATCAGTGTCCAATTTTTGTATAATATATCCTTAATAATTCCATGATCAAGTGAATAAGTATGTAAAAAGCTTGTTTGATAAGAACTATTATTATGACTATCTAAAATACAAGATACATTAGTCTCATTAATAGTAGTATCTCTAAAATTAACATCTAACCCCACTTTCATAGATAATAAAGGTGTAAAATGTCCAGATAGCCTTTTATGTTCAACTTCCAATCTGATACTTGTTATCAAATGACCAGGATAACCCCTATTCAAAAACATAATTTGCAATAGATTACATTCACATTCGAAATCAGAGTTGTCAGAAATCATACGGGCTGCCCTAACCATTTGTCCTTTAACGACAGCTCGCTTCTGGTGGATTGGGTGACAACTAGTAAAATGCAAAAAACTGTTTGAATAGGTAGGTTTTCTAAATATTTTACTTTTATAGCACTGTTTAACCTTATCTTTTACCAGGAAGATATCCAAACAATTAATAGAATCAACCCCTATATCATAAGTAAATTCTAGAAAAGAAGTAGATTGTGATATAGCTTCTATAAACAATGGAATGCCATTAGGACGTGAACCCTCCAACACGTAGAGAGCCTCTGAAAAGGGTGATTTGAGAAGGCCCTTCAAAATCAATTTATTTTTACGTTCATTCAGGGTATGAAAACTAAACCCTGCACAGAATGAGCAAGGGGGTTGTACCAAGAGGCGAGGCACACCTAAACAATAAACACAGTCATCATGGAGGTCACTATTAGGCATTTTTCTCCCACACTTCAGGCATTGTTTGAACCCCGAAGTGTCTTTTTATCAGACATGTTAACACCAACAAATTCAACAAAATATGAAGAACACAACTATAGTTTGCTAGAGGTAGAGAGAGAGAGAAGATACCAACAATGGTATAGGAGAATTACCACAGCGGGTAGAGAGAAAGAGAGTACCAGCGATGGTACAAAGATTACCAGCAGGTAGATGACAGGAAAAAGGGGAAGTAGAACTTAGCGATACACAGGTATAGCGGTAACACACTATGTAGAAATAAACTAAACTGTTTAGGATTAACATCAATATCAAAAAATCAGAATATTCCAAAAATATGACAGAATTAGCTGAGAGCGGGCTTGAATGCGGCTTTACGGCAACATAGCAAACAAGATCTTAGGTAACAGGGAGAATGGTATTATGGGTAAAATCTTAGCTCGAGAGTTTTGGGCTAGCGTGAGCTTTGGTATAAGGCCGACTTGGTTCCAAGGGCTCAGAACTGAACCCATCAGTGATGAATGAAATGAAGATTAACAACATCTTTTGTGTTTCATTGTGTTTCGAAATTGTAGTGTTTGTGAAGGAGTGAAAAACAGTACAATGTAGCATCTTCTAAAATGTTTTGTTCAGAAATACTTCAGAAATATGTTGCAGATGTATCTGTCAAACTACTGGTGTAGAGGTTTATTTAATTTGTCACAGTAAAAGTGAGTGCAGTAAGCTAACCAGTTATAGAAAGTTTGCTAATTGGCTTGTATACCCTTTTCTTTTTTGACTGACACAGAAAGCTAGTATATACCACAAATATTAGCATGGAGTGGTTCGGGGGGCTTGCTCTTTTACATAAATGCAGTATTAGATTTTTTTTTTAGATCATTAATGTATTGCAGTTTCAAACTTTTGCGTTCGATTTTTTACAGTTCGATGGTTTTTGCCTTCAGTGTTCATAGGTAGGTACCAGGCTATTGGCCCTAGGGCCTATATAAGCCTAGCCAAAGGTACCCTGGCTTTCGCCACCCAAGAAAATTATCTTCCTGTGCCACTGTCGAGCAGAGCCACAGAAGTGATCCCCGGGGTGAATTTCCTATCTCCCATCCAATCATCAAGATTTTTCTTGAACAGTGCTAATGAGGAGCTTTGTTTGATATAGATAGGTAGTTTGTTCCAGAGTATGGGAAGTCTCTGGGACAGGAATCTATCCCTCCAGCATGTTCAGTTTATTGTGGTGACGAGGTTTAGGTCCCTAGAGCGTGTAGCTCGTAGGGATTGGGATTTCTTTAAGTGGAGCATGTCTAAAAGCACTGGGTTTGACATAGCTTTGTGTGTTAGGCAGAGATCGCCTCTGAGTAGGCGATATGCAACGGAGTAAAGCTGCAGTTTTTTCAGACGGTCTGCATAGGGCATCTCTTTGAGGCCGGTAATCCTCTTTGTGAGGTATTTCTGTGGCCTTTCCAGTTGTTGTAGATGTCTTGTGAGGTACATACCAAAAGGGGCATTGTACTCTATAATGGGTCTAAAATAGATCCAAATAATCAAAGCTGAAATGTCTAAGACACATTTCTGAAAGGCAAACAAGAATTTTTATCCTAAATTCTTTTTAAAAATTCATCCTGCAGAAAAAGTCTAATAATGCTTAACAGTAAAAACAGTATATTCTTACACAAAATAAATATTAGATCTGTTAACACTAGACATTTTCATGTCTCTTATAAACATCTCCACTATTTAATGGTTTCCTTGCACGTTCATATCTATTTTGACCGTTTACTGTAAAATAAGCTTGCATAACATTCTTCTGATCATATTCCTACCTACAACATTCAAATGACCTTTACCACTTTAAAACTTCCTTTCATTATGCATTCTACATAGATTTCCATATGGAGGAGATTTCAACAAATGAGAGGGCCAATAACTATTGCCACATAAATAATTAACACACGCAGTATATCTTCTACATGTATATTTTCTATGCAAAAAGTTACAACGTTCTTGTTCTTCCAGATTTTTAAAGAAATGTACTACATTAACTGTTGAAATAGTTAAAATTATGAAGCATTATTGACAACTTTTGTTGCAGGATGAAGGAGCAAAAATATATAACACTTTATTTAATACAGTCTTTTTTTGGTCGAGTGAAAAACGTATTCTGTTATAAAACTGCTGAGTCCAATTCCCATACAGTTTAAAAGTCTCATACCATAGAACATTCTAGTAATGTGAAAGAGTGGTAAAATAATATATGCTTTTATAATTAATCTGCTTAAATTCTTATACACAATACACTGAGACCTCAAGGTGTAATCAATGATAGCAGATATGTCTTTTAGGTTAGTTATTAATGATTTGATTGATTTATTGTCTCATTTTGATGATCATAACTTGAATCTTTGCACTGTTACATACATTTTGGCATACAGGCTTTTACTTCTGTATGCATCACGGAAGGGTCTGCCAAGGAACTAGAAAGTTAATAAAGTCTTGTGGTTTTATTCACTGCCTTTTTGTCATTTGTACCATTGGTATGCAGTATAGCAGTGCAACAAAACCCACTGAAATGTATAAATACATTTTGTTAGGTCTTGGCCAGTTGTGTACATATAGTATGACATCTGCAGTATACACATGCAACCGGGATTGTTTGGGTTCACAAAAAAGTATATCACCGGCAAATGGGCTGGTCCCAGTGGAGGAGTGAGAATCCAGGTACATACAAACACATGTGAGCAAAGCAATCGTTTTCCCTAACAGATAACAGAGCTGAGAAGCATGCCAGTGCTTCCTGTCAAATAAAAAATAAAAATTATCTGCAACGCACAATAGCAAAAATCTACCCGCAACACAGTAACCTTTGGTGCAAGCAGACCAGCTACCCCGATCGTACTTGTTCCAAACCCCCAACAGTGATGCAACAAAGCTCCGCATATGGAAGCTCATACTGCAAGAGATCACTTTATTATTATATTATGGTAATCAGGAAAGTTCTGTCTTCATGACTAAGAGGTGAAACATTGTTAGGAAACATTCTTAGACTTGACAACTGCGCACAGTGCAACAGAGGAAGGCAGCTATACTAAGATATACCTTACTAAACTATCATTCACCACTATGCTACACAGTGCATCCACCCTGTGAGGAGTAAAGAGCTGCATGGTACACAGTAGGGTACTATGTGCTCCTGTGTGCCGTTCAAGAACAAGGGAAAATGTGTATATGATTCATGTCTACAAATTACAGTACTGCAAGACAGCATACTAAACTACCGCAGAAGATGCATTTAAGAAACCTTTTTCTAAAAGTAATTAAACTATAAGTATAACAGCTTAGAAATGGGTTAAGAAATAACATATCCCAATAGTCAGTCAGAGTTCTAAAGAGTACACCTTCTGAAAAACAAGAGGACCTATTTACGGCACTACATCCGTGTGCTAAAATGAATCATATATCATCATTTCACTTACTAAGCAAAGAAGCACCAATTTATATGTTACTTTGATACATTTCTATTACTATTGTAAAGGCAGTGTACATTATCACTGTTATCTGAAAACAGCAACACCAGAAAAGTACTGTTTAACAGTGTTTTGTGTCTCAGACAGGTATTTCTGCATCAGCATATAATTTACACCAGATGGAAATGTTCACCAGATGTAGGAGTGTATTATGGGTACTCACAGAAGCGCAATCATTTTATTATGTTTTGCACTGTCTGACGAACATGTTTAACTCTGAGTTGTAAACAATTTTAAGACACTATCATTTGGAATGCAATATAAAATATCAAATACAACTGAAACATGTTTGATTCTTTTCATATCTGAAATGCTAATATGCCACAAAATGATCCACAAAACACTTACATTCTGCCTTATAAACTATTTTTCTTCACAATCATAACTGATATTTCAAATGTGTTAAACACCCCCATAAAAAAACCTTTAAAATGTTGCATTCCATATTCCATAGTCATGGTAATCCTATTTAAATAATGTTATTTTCGTTTTCTTTATTAATATTATACAGATAATATACATTACATGGCTTGTTTATGTTATTTGAAAAAAGAAAGAGCAGAAAGCTTTGTTCTTTTACATTACATTTCTTCTTCAGCATACAGTTTATACTAGAACAGAACTATGTTGCCAATATTCAAATAAGCACCAGAATGTTCATAAGCTTTGCATGTTGATTAATTTCTGATGTGCTTATTTGAATACCGATAATAACTTGGCAGTGCTGAATCTCATTTTCAGAAATGAAAAGTAAAGACATCAAGTATTGTTAAACAGCATCTTACTTTTGTTTTTGTTTTCAGATAGCATGATAATATATATTACATCTAAAGAATAATGAAAAATATAAAGCAGGATATTAATACCGCCCACAGTAATTTCAACCTGCTGCTTACTCTTTTCTTGCTACTTCTCTGATGCCACGTTTCCACTTGAGCATATACGTCTCAACGTGGTATAAACTTTGTACACAGTATCTCTTTTTTGAGCAGTTTGTATTACATTTGTGTTCCACTCTTTGTTGTAATTGTCACATTTTTGTTGCTGTGGTGGTGCTGCGGTAGCGTTGTCGCCTCACAGTAAGACGCTGTCCGGTTCGATTCTCAGCTAGAGCGTCTTCTGCGTGGAGATATGCGTGAATGGGCGTACCTTCGTTGAAGGTCGTGCGCCAGGGCTGGTAACTCGGCACGTAAAAATCAACTACCAATCATTAGCGGACCGGAGTTCCGCTGTGGTGACCCCTAGCCAGGAAAAGTCGAAGGACACAAAAGTACAGTTTTGTACCTACCATAAATGTAGATGTTCGAGGATTCCCTTGCTGCAGTCCTGACAATTGGGTATAGTCCGCGTCCCAGTCGGCCCGAATACCAGAGGGTCATGGCGCTTAGACTGACGCCAGTACTAATGCGCATGACCGACGTCATTTCCTCAGTCTTTTCTTGCCCCAGATGTCAGAAGACCCAGAAAGACAAGTCCCAAAAACAACCTGCACCAAAAAACATGTACAATATATACAGTAATATATACAAAAAATATAAGCATGTAAACTCACCTACACAACCACCCTGAAACACAGAGGGAAGGAGGGAGGGAATCCTCGAACATCTACATTTATGGTAGGTACAAAACTGTACTATGTTCTTCGCCTTCCCTTGCTGCAGTCCTGACAATTGGGTAGAATCCCAAAGCAGAGGTAAGGGAGGCTGGCAAATTATAAAGTAGCAGGAGCTGACAACATGCCTTGTAAAACAGCTGTGGCAAAACCAGCTCTAGTCTTAGAGTATATAGGCAGGTGATAATGCCTAGAGAAAGTATGCACTGAACTCCAAGTAGCTGCCTCCAGAATATCCTTAGTTGCCACCCCTTAGAAATGCTGTTGAAGTGGCAGTAGCCCTAGTGGAATGAGGCCTAATCCCAGCTGGAACCTCTTTGCCATGATGGGAATAACAAAATGCAATGCAAAAGCCAATCCACCTAGAAATAGTTTGTTTTGACACAGGCTTGCCCTGTGAACTTAAAGCAAAAGAAACAAGTAACTGCTGAGACTGCCTAAAATCTTTAGTCCTGCTCAAATAATAACGCAATTGCCTGTGTACATCTAAAGTGTGCAAAATCTTTTCCCCTTTATTTTGAGGATCTGCAAGAAACGTAGGCAAATGAATAGTTTGGTTTAAAGCCACACTAGAAACCACCTTAGGCATAAAGGAAGGATTAGTACGTAATGATACCCTGTCCTTATGGAAAATCAAAAGGGCTCTACTGCCATAAGGGCCTGCAACTCAGACACCCTTCTTGCAGAAGTAATAGCCAACAGAAAAGCAGTCTTCCATGACAAATATTTCAATTCAGCAGTAGCTGCAGGCTCAAAAGGTTGTAGAGTAAGTTTTTCCAACACAAAATTGAGATCCCAAGCAGGAGTAGGAGCTCTACGGGGGTCTTATATTTTTGCCCTCTAAGAAACTGCTTGAACAAAGGATGCGAAAACAAAGGTGGGTCACAATCATAGTGAGCTGAAATTGCTGCAGCATGAATCTTTATGGAAGAGAAAGACAAACCTTTGTCCAATAATTCAGTAAGATATTGAAGAGCCACACTCAAATTAGGCTCTGAAATCTCCAAATTCTTTGCTGTACTCCAAAATAAAAATCTCTTCCATTTTTCTGCGTACACTCTCCTAGTACTAGGCCTTCTAGCTTCCATAATCACATTTAAAACTTGTTGAGGAAGCTGAGACCTACCATGCCTCAACACAGAATATGCCAAGCTGTGAGATGAAGAGATGGAAGCTTGACATTGAGCAGATGACCGTCCTTCTGAGATAACAGATGAGGAATCAGAGGTAAAGGCCATGGAGGCTTCTTTACAAGACTCCTTAGAAGTGGGTACCAGTGTTGCCGAGGCCAATCTGGAGCTATCAAAATCATCCTTGGCCTGTCCTGTCTGACCTTTAGTAATACCTTTGGAAGAAGAGGTAGAGGTGGAAAGGCATAGACATGAAGGTTTTTCCAACTGAAAGACAGAGCATCCACTTTCCAAGCTGTGTGACGAAACCCCTTTGTGCAATACTTTGGCAGCTGGTGGTTTAGTGGAGAAGCGAACAGATCTATGTCTGGAGTTCCCCATGACACTGTCAATTTCTGAAATACATGAAGATCCAGTTTCCACTCGTGGGGATCCATGATTTGTCTGCTTAATACATCTGCTAGGGAGTTCTGTGCTCCTGGCAGAAACCTTGCCTGAAGAGTCAGTTGCAGGCTTAACGCAGTCTCCCATAGAATCATTGCTTGCCTGCATAGAGGATAAGAATGTGTTCCCTTGCTTGTTGATGTACCACATGACAGTTGTGTTGTCTGTCAGAATCAACACCTGCCCTGGAAGAAGTAACTCCTTGAACGCCATCAATGCAAACTGGACTGCTAACATCTCCTTCATGTTGATATGTAGATGCTGTAGTCTGGCAGGCCACTTGTCTTGTATCCACTTTCCATTTAGATGAGCTCCCCAAGCAGTGTCCGAGGCATCTGTCGTTAAAATCTGACTCGCCTCTGGCCGGGTCACAGAGAGTCCCTTGTTTAGGTGACATTCCTGAGCCCACCACAAGAATTCCTTTTGAAGGCAAGGTATTATTTGAATGACAGTGTCCAAATCTTGGCAGTGCTGTGTCCATACATTTTTGAGATACCATTGCAGCTTCCTCATATGCAGTTTGGCAGTGGGAAGCACCAGAATACAAGATGCCATGAACCCTAATGCTTGAAGGACTGTCCTTGCAGTCAGCACGGACTGATGAGATAGTTGATGGAAGTAAAGTGACAGACTCTTTTGTTTGTCCGGGGTTAAAAAGGCCATCTGGGCTGCTGTATTCAGTCTCACACCCAGAAAGCACATGTCTTGAGAGGGTACTAGACTGGACTTTATTTCGTTCACAGAATACCCTAGGCATCTTAGCACTGCTATGACATATTCCAGATGCTGTAGAAGGTGTTCCTTTTCTTGAGCCAGAATCAGGCAGTCGTCCAAGTAAGGATAAATTTGAATGCCTTGAAGCCTGAAGTAAGCTATCACTGGAGCCAGAACCTTTGTGAATACTCTGGGCAGTAGATAAGCCAAAGGGCAATGCAGAGAACTGATAATGAAAATCTCCAGTTCGAAACCGCAGATACTTTCTGCAACTTAGCCTTATGGGCACATGAAGGTAAGCTTCCTTGAGATCCAAAGTTACCATCCAGTGATCCTTGCCCAGCAGAGGTAACAGTTGCTGTAACGTCAACATCTTGAACTTGGGAATGTCCAGATAAGTGTTGAGGACAGATAAATCCAAAATTGGTCTCCACGTGTTCCCCTTCTTTGGTACTAGGAACAGGCGAGAATAAAAAGCCCCTTTCTGACACAGGGACTGGCTGAATAGCCCCTATCTGGAGTAACTGAGAAACTTGCTTGTGAGCCTCTTTTCTTTGTGGAGGAGGAACATCTGGCATGCCTTTGAAAGGGGCATTGTGTGGAAATAAAATCTGTACCCGTGATGAATGATATCCAGCACCCATCTGTCTTGAGTGATTAAATCCCAATTTTCTTTGAAAAGAGACAATCTTCCTCCCAAAGGAGCTGCCAGACGAGAGTCCACTGGCAGCTGAAAAGGCAGGTCATTGGTTCTGCTTACGAAAGGACTGACCCCTGCCCTCACCAGAAGTCTGAGCAGGTGAACTGTCTGATCTAGGCCTAAACGAACCTTGAGCCCTGCCCCTACCACGTCTAGACCTACCCCTAGACTGGGAACCATAAGCAGGATATGTCCACCCCTTAGCAGGCCAATTTCTACTAAACGGAGGCTGCACCTGCAAAATCTTTAACAGTCTGCATAGACTTAGCTTTGTCCTCCATTTTCTTTAAAACTGCTTCCACAGGCGGTCCAAACAACACATCAGACTGTAAAGGAGCATCCAAAATCCTGGTCTTAACATGCTCAGCTAAATTCTGATCCTTCAACCATGCATGTCAAGAACAGAACTAGTAGCAGCCACCCTCGAGGAGGCCTGGACAGCATCAAAACCACACTGCAAAGAATGCTTACCCACTTGTTCAGACACATGAACCAAATCCAGCAATTCTTTACACTCAATACCTTCCGCCAAAGCATCCACCTTAGATTTCAATTGTGAAAGGAGATAATTCTGATATTTCAGCATATGAAATTGACAATTCAACGCCTCATGGCTAGAGTGGAAGAAGTATACTTTCTTACCCCACCTATCCAAAGCCCTTGCCTCTTTATCAGAGGGTACAGGATTTTTAACCACAGAAGCTTTAACACCTTTAGGCCCCTGAGAAACAGTTTCTGGGTCCGCCCTGGGACTCTTAAACAAATACTTATGAGCGGGCACCCTATAATACCTATCAGGCTTAACAGGAGCAGGAGGCAAGGAATCAGGGTTCAGAGAAGCCTCTGCAAAACATCCTCCACCACATTCAACACAGGAGGAATAGCTAAGGGCCTATGCTGGGGCAAAACAAGAATTCCCTAAGCCTTTTTCTGGAGTCAGAGTAATCTTGGCCTTCCCATTTAAAGTGCTCCCTCATGGAGTGAAGAGTCTCTGAAAATGAAAAATCCTCAGGAGGAGAAGCTGAAGGAGTGGAATCATCCACATCAGAATCAGAATAAGTAGGAAACTCTTGCAAGTCTTCCACAGAAGACTCTGAAGCCTGTGAACACTGTTCAAAACTATCAAACTCCTGTTCCACCCTAGGCCTCTTATCAGGTGGGGGCATAGAACCTCTAATCAGAGTAATCAAATCTTCTGCCATTTTAAGCATATGTTTCTTAGGCACAGAGCCCGAAATGCTAGGAGAAGCCCCTACAGAAGCTGAACTTGGCCTTCCTCTAAAAGAAGCTTTGGCAACAGAAGGAGAGGCCCTAACTACCTTGGGAAGAGAGGGAAGAACAGTTACCTGAGAAGCCCCTCAGCCTGGCCTACCTCCTGAGAGGGCACATCCTGTAACAGTAAAGTATCTGCCTGAGACTCCATAGAGACTCCTGGCAAAACCTCTGGCTCCCCTGAGCCTTCTAAAGGACCGACGTCCGGGACTGCGGTTCCTCACCCCTAGACTTCACTGTTTTGTCCTTGCGCTTCTTAGATGAAGCAGGCGCCGGAGCATCCGACGGCATAGTATAATTGCAACGCTTCCCAAACACTAACCTAGCACAATCAAGCCTCCTCTTAATAGTGCGCTTGTTAAATCTAGCACAAGAGCGGCAACCAACAACGCCGTGCTCAGGCCCTAAACAAGGTATACACAATGTATGATAATCTATCTGCTTCCCACAAGAAATACAGTTATTCACTTTTTCTGACATCCGGTTAAATACTGAGGCAAGAAAAACCAAAATGTTCAACGGGTTACTTAGCCACCTCTGTATTCGGTCTGAAACTCCCCCTTTGGAAAATCTCAGATCGCCAACCTGCACTCGCAAAATTGCTTCTGCATCGGACCATGCGGCAAAAGACTGAGGAAATGACGCCGGTCATGCTAGTACCCTGACGTACTGACGTCAGTCTAAGGCGCCATGACCGACGTCAGCCTTATACTCTGGTATTCGGGCCGACTGGGACGCGGACTATACCCAATTGTCAGGACTGCAGCAAGGGAAGACGAAGAACATCAAACATTTCAAATGTAACCTGAGTTGAGCCTGCAGTTGGTCAAGATGTGATCAGTGCTCTACCCTGGCAACCAAAATGTAAATAAATAAAATTAAGAAAAAATTCTTGGGGGAGTTGGTGGTTGGCTTGTACAAAGGGGGCATTAAAATAAAAAGTATACTGAAATGAGTTTCCAGCATTTTACCATGTTTTACTTGTGTTTGGCGTTTTAGTATATTTCACATACTAGTGTCTTATAAATGCATGTTGTGTATAACCTGGACTTAATACAGTCCTCTAAAATGATATTCTGTTCATACAAGTGTACACATTATACAAATCAATGAACAGCTACTGTTCTGGAAATTCCAAACTAAATTGCATGGGATTATCTAACATGAAAATAGAAAAGGTATTAAAATGAAAATACAGAAAATGATAATGCATGCAGTGCATCTTCTAAGCTTAAGGATACCCTCCTGTGTGAGTGTTAGTGGGTAATTCCAGAGTCAATGAGGCTCTCTGCCTGCAGCAATGACACTCAGAATGCCTCCAAATGGTCCACTATTTCCTAATATTGCCCACAATGTTCAGTACAACTACCCACATTAACTAATGTTCTTAGAATGCTGAAACCCAATCAAACTGTGCCATGTTTTACAGTACTAAAATAATTAAAAAGGACATAGCTTTTTGTCTGGCTTATTATTATGTTAGTAAAACTCAAAAGAAAAGTGTAAGTAGTTGTATGGCTGTTGCTTTAATTTTGAGACATGAATTTAGCACCAATGTTTACTATTACATCATGATCTTTTTTGTAGTGCATGGATAAACTTGAGATGTAAGCATCTATTAAATTAATGGGCATTTATTAATGCCCGCAGACAGACACCAAGAAATGAAAGTAATACATCCTGGATGTAACAGGGAAATGACTGTAAACTCCAGCATTCATTGTTGCTTTATGTTTACGTGCCATACTAAACATGCTGCAGTAATGTAGTATGGCACTAGAACATCTTACAAACCAGTTAATCATTTCATTCTTATATATTGTACATGGGTTCAGCAAGCTTGTTAAAGCTGCACTTTTTGTAAAAGAAATTCTGGGATACATCAACAGTGAACGCCAAAATGTCTACAATACAGTGTCATTCGTGGAAAACAATTTCAGTCCTGAATGCTCTGTGCTATGTGAATATTTTTTATATAATTCACAGTGTTTCCTAAATGTACAAAAAGCACTTCAGATGAATAACAGTTGTTTAATTGTTAGCAACCAGTAGACAGCCTCAGAACAGATCTATGAGCTACTCAGTGTTTACAGCTTAGCTGTGGTTAAGATGTGTGCAGATTTTCTCAACATCTTGTAAAGTCTGCTAAACATCTTATACTTTTCTGAACTCCTGAATCATTCATTATGGCTCTATATTTTTGTCATCAGAAGTGGAATGAAAAGATTCCAACACTTGCTCTTCCACAGACTATGCTAGGAATGAAGCTGACAAAACATGGTAGACAAGCTCCTCATGTATTGCACTGATATGATAGATACACCATCTTTCTAAACACATTGTCATAACAGCTCCATAGGGATGTGTAGCTTTTCCATATACAAAAACATTTTTTTCTATCAGTCTGTAGTTCACAATGCATTGATGTGCTTCTCTCTGTGGAGAACACTTAGGGATGGCAAAAGAGATTAAAAGTAACAGTGGTAAAAATATTTACAACTCAGCTGAAAACATTTTTAAGAGGTTCACCACCATCATATGACTTCTATAAAAATGAGCCCTCTATTATATCTATGTTCATTTATGACTGTACTGAATAAAAGCAAAACAGTAACCCAGATAACTGAATCACTGCTAATAATAGTTTGTAGTATGATGCAAGCAGTCTGGTGTTTCATTTGCAATGCTGTCTCTATTCTCATTACATTAGTTGTAATTAATATGGTTGTCACAGTTTACCACAAACAGTATATAAATAAAATATCCAGTTATGAATCCACACTTACCTAGCTTTTGGGTGCTGTAATAACAATGCTATACTCGAACTTCACTTGTCTCAAAAGTAGTGCATATTTTTCAGCAACATTAAGGATACTTCATATTCTCCAAATGTCTTGTTGTGTACCAGCTATATTACACATTGTTACTACCTTTCTAATACTGAAGTTTATATATTATATTTGGTCAAGTGTGGCACGTTTTATCATATTCAAAATATACCAATCCCATTCTACAAATGACCATTTAACTAAGTAAAAAACAACATTAGAAATAGAAATTGCTCCTACAGGTGACTGCTTCTGGAACAAAAGATTTGAAAAGCCCGTATGTGAAAAAACATGCCTGTCTAGCACATGACTGTTCACTGCTTGAATCTCAGTGCAAACACTAGAACAGAATAAATCATTCACACGTGACACCAGCAATCTGATCTGCTTACTCAGATAATGCAAACACCAACTTGCATAATGCAGGTAAAATGAGCCATTACACAGAATATAGTTTGGTGGGTAGAAATTTACTGTTTGTTATCTAGATAAATTAATTTAAGACTCAAATGTGTCTGCAGAAAAGATTTACATTCACATTGACGGCATATTAACAGAGCACTGCAGCATTAGCAATCAGTAACAATGTAGCAAAAACACTTCCCGGATTTCCTTAGCCCACAAAACTGCAGACTATATTTTAAAATTATATTTTCTTGTTAGTCGTCTTGTATTTTATATGACATCTCTAATATTCTTATTCTAACCATCTAAATACCCTTCTTGACTATAACTGTTGAAAATCTAAATATACCTGGTTTCATTAACATACATAAAGTCAGAGTTATGGGCTATAACTACACTCCTATCTCTCTGATATTTTCTGCTTTTAATGCAGAATTTTTGCAGGCTTAAAAGTATATCTTTGCTGTCTGCTGAACTCATTCACTGATTTCAAAGACCAGCAAAGAATACACTATGTCTTAAAAAAATCAACCGAGGGCTTTGGATTATCATTTGTATTACTGAGCCCAGAAGTGGGAAGTCACTGGTTATTCAAAGCCAATCTTATTGTGGCTGTATTTGTCAATGTTACTGTAGATCAACTTGTGTGTATATACCTTTAAGAAGCTAGCCAAGGTCTTGCACAATTGTATAAATACTGAGCATGTGCGAGCCTGACTGCCATTTTGTAGTTAGCTGTTGAGATGTAAGCATGCATGTATGTATGTAAGGTCTGTCTGTTAACTAGTTCATTCTTATTTAATGATGCTGCTATCCATCTTGATATGTTTCTATGTATTAAAGCATATAAACGAAACCCCATGCCTTCTTGTTGTATGTATTAGAGATGAACAAGCGACATGGTGCCAAAAGTGGCATTTCTAAAGGACATGGTGACAGAAGAAGCATATCTAAAGGGCATGGAGTCAGAACCAGCATATCCAAAGGGCATGAAGCTAGAAACGGCTTGGCTAAAATGACTAGAGGCACTTGCCTAGATGCTGGTGGAATATAGAAGAGTGGATCACCCTAAAATGTGCAAACTTCACAAAACAGGTCAGAAACGAATTTCAGATATTAAAACTTGCTCAGCACTATTTCTTTTTCGCATAATATGAAATGGGGCATACAAGACATTCTAAATAATATTTGCATAAACTGATATGTACAATATTGATGAAAATATTTGAATTACTAGAGGAAATGTTTGAAATAAACTCCAAATTGCATAAAATAAATAAAATAAGGAGAAACGACCATATTTTTGCAAAGCATGTATTTTTTGTATTAAGCATAGATATTCGAATTATCAGAAGTGTCTAAATTGTTTGTATGTTTGTGCAGTGTCACAATAAAGTTATTTCGGAAAAGTACAGCCATTACAAGGCATATCTCACAAAGTATAGCCATTATAGAGCATATTTCACAAAGTGAAGTATTTCAGAGAGTTTATTTTGCATTTGAATGTTGTAACAAGTTCACAGAACTGTCTGGTTGTACATAATTACAAGGGCAATATTTTCAGTGTGTTTGTGCATACTTTGTGGGCATGGCAGATGGATTTCGGAAACCCAGTGCACTTGTGTTTGACCGTAATATTGCTGAGAACTGGAGAGTGTTTGAGCAAGAGTACAACATTTTCATACAGGCTGCATTTTCTGATTAAGATGACTGTACAAAGGCATTAATTCTACTTAATTTATCTGGGTCAGTAGCTATAGAAAGGGAGAGCTCATTTGTGTTTGCACCTGCTGTCTACACAGGAGAAGGGGAAAACCATCATATTGTTGCACCGGCTGAGTCAAGGGAGGACCCATAGTGCTTAAAACATAAATTTAGGAAAGGTGTAATCCCCAGACAAATGCTACAATGGAAAGGCGCTTATTTTATACTGGGAATCAAAAGCCTGGTGACATTTTTGCAGCACAGTTTGACGTTGCCCGTTCGATTCTCAGTTAGAGAGTCTTTGACGTTGCCTGTTCGCAACCATTAGTGGACCGGAGTTCTGCTGTGGCGACCCCTAACCAGGAAAAGCCGAAAGACGCAAAAAATATAACTGACCTGAGAAACAATGCTAAAACATGCAGATTTGGTAACTTAAGGGATGAATTGATAAAGGACAGATTTGTGTGTGGTGTTAAACATGATGCTGTGAGAAAGATTTTGCTTTATGACAGTCATTTAATTTTGAATAAGGCCATTGAGATTTGTCAGATATAAAAGCTTACAGAAAGGCATACAAATATGCTTACAAATGAGAACAGCTCTAGAAGGCACAGTGATAAAACTCATGCTGACAGCATGCAGCATGAAGTTGAGAAACAGGCTCAAGCACATGGCAGCAACCGTAATCCCTGCAGCACTCAATGGTAAACACCACAACTGTCAAGCAAATTCCTGAGTTCGCACAGTCTCAGTGAAGCATAAGAGTGAGTCAGCCAACTCAAAGCATGGACCCCAACTTAGTTTCATTGCCAAATGTCATAACTGTAGTGAAAGCCATGAATCTAAAAGAGAAAAATGTTTAGCTTTTGGTCAGCAATGCAACAAATGTAACAAATGGAATAATTTCAAAAAGATTTTTTAAATCAAAAGGCCCATATTCTTTATTAAAAGGGAATATTTTAAGAAACAAGTTGATCAGTTAGACAGTGGCAGCCCTACTTACAGGTTCATAGGTGTGTAGTAGGCTAATGGCCCTGGAGCCTATATAAGCCTAGCCCAAGAAGATTCCCTGGCATCATGCCTCCCAAAGTTAGTTTCCAGTGCCCCTGTCAAGCAAGGCCACTGAAGTGATCCCCGAGATGAACTTCCTATTGCCCATCTACTCGTCAAAATTTCTCTTAAAGAGGGCCAGTGAAGTGCTCTTTTTGACGTGAATGGGAAGTTTGTTCCAGAGTATGGGAAGTCTCTGGGTTAGGAACCTGTCCCTCCAGCATGTTCTGTTTATTGTGGTAATGAGGTTTAGGTCCCTGAAGCGTGTGGCATGGAGGGATTGGGATTTCTTTAGGTGTAGCATATTTAGCAGCTCTAAGTCAGACATGGATTTGTAGGTCAAACAGAGAGCGCCTCTAAGTAGGCAATAAGAGACAGAGTATAGCTGGAGTTTTTTTTTGAGTCTGTCCATATAGGGTATGTGTCTAAGGCCTAAGATCCTCTTAGTGAGGTATTTTTGAGGCCTTTCCAGTTGTTGTAGGTGTCTAGTGAGGTACATACCAAATGAGGTGTTGTATTCTATAATAGGTCTAATGAGGGATGAGTAGAGAGGGATTATGACCTCTTTCTTCCTGGATGAGAAACCTTTTCTAATGAGATGTGCCACATAGAAGGACTTTCTGACTACAGTGGCAATGTGGTTATCAAAGGAGAGGTTGCTGTCAACCTATGTCCCCAGGTCTCTTATCAGACCTTCAGTGTTTAGTGGGCTACCGCCTATGTGGTAGTTCATGGTCACTGATTTCTTTCTCAAAGGGAACAACAATGCACTTTTTGGCACTGAGCTTAAGGCCATGGTTCTGGCACCAGTCATTGGTGTCAGTGAGGCTTTTTTGTAGAATGTCTACATTAGTTGGAGAATCAATAATGGCTCCCAGTTTGCAATCATCTGTGAACTTGGTCAGCCAGAGTCCCTTTGTCTTGGCTTGAACTTCAGAGAAGTAGATGACAAACAGGAGAGGACCTAGGACCGATCCCTGTGGGACACCACTTGTAACTGGTCGCTAGTCAGATTTGGAATCCGCTACTTTCACAGTGTGGGTTCTATCAGTGAGCCAGCTGGCAACCCATCTTATGACATAGGGATTTCTGCCTAGTTTAGTCAGTCTATCTAGGATTTCTGAGTGAGGGATGGTGTCAAAGGCCCTGGCAAGATCTAGGTAGGCTGTGTGAACTACCTTGCCCTCATCCACAGCTCTGGTGACAGACTCGAAGAAGTCTATCAGGTTGAGCAGGCATGATCTACCTTTCACAAACCCAAACTGCATGGGGTCCAGAGTTTGGCAATTCCCTATATCCTTATTTATAAGGTCCATGATGATGTGCTCCATAGCATTACATATCAGACTCGTCAGGCTAATGGGGGTGGTAGTTCCCAGGGTCTGTAGTTGCTCCCTCTTTGTGGAGTGGGATGACCATAGCAGTGCACCATTTGGTAGGAACAAAGCCTGAAATGAGACGGTGACTGAACAGGGTACTCAGGTGTGGTGCCAGTTCACTTTGTAATTCATGTAGAACACAGCCAGGGATATTATCAGGTGCCATGGAAGCTGTATTCTTGGCTTTGGACAGTGCATTTTTTACCTGTGTAGCCATGATAATAGGGACTTGGCATTCCTCAGGTATTGTTATAGGCCCTTTAGGGGGTGAAAGGGGGGTAAAGTTCACACTGGACCTGTCTGCCAATATGTAATTATTATTTTGATGGTGTGCCAGTGCTTCATGAAACAGTCTATGCAGTAGATTTAAAGGCAAAGACTGAAGTATTTTGTACTGTTCGGATAAAAGGCAAATCCATGCAGCTCAAAGTTGACACAGGTTCCAAGTGCAATGTTATGTCAGCAGAAACATTTGCTATAGTATGTCATGCTGAAAGGCTTGATTTGCAAGGGGTGCAAAGCTTGTTGCTTATGGAGGTGAAGAAATTCAAACTGAATGCTCAGTAGTGCTTTCATGTTATGCTGCTGGAAGAAGCTACAACTTGTTATTTTGGTTCCCTATTATATCAGTGAACGCTGTTACTCTACTGGAAGAAGCTACAGTTTGTTATTTTGGTTCCCTATTATATCGGCGAATGCTTAAAATAGCAAATGCTGTTTTATCGACCATTTTATATTGAAACTGCAAAATCCCTAACACATGGAACAGTGATTTTTTTTTCCCCAGGGAAAAAAAAAAGTCACTGGGCCATCTTCGGGACTTTGCAATTTCCTTCACTGTGGTGCGATCTCAGAGTTGGTATTTTAAGTAGGGGTGAGGTGATTTTTTTATTCTTTTTTTTTTTTTTTTTTATGGAGCAGCGATTTTTCTCCCTGGGATGTTTCAATTTTTAAGGATCGATTATACAGTGTTCGCTATATTAAGTGTTTGCTGTTATAATATAGACCTGTTATTTTATGTGGTCAAAAGGCACGTCCAGTCGTTATGGCTCAGAGACGGTTTGAAAATGGAACTGCTTTCATTTAATAAGGAAGTCCACCATGTTAGCTTCAAAGACCACTACTCTAATTTTGCCCAGCACATTTTTTCTCCCTATACTGATCTTTTCCAAGACAAACTAGGCAAACTTCCAGTTGTGTACTCCATGAAGTTAGACCCAGAGGTCAGTCCATTTATCAGGCCAGCATGAAAAGTTCCAATAGCCATGCAGGACAGAGTTAAGGCCCAGTTAGATAAAATTGTATGACAAGGTGTGATTTGACCAGTAGAAACTCCAACTGAATGGGTATCTTCCATGGTGGTAGCTCATAAGAAAAGCTCAGATGACATCAGAATTTGTACTGATCCATGAGATTTGAACAAAGCACTAAAAAGACCTCATCATCCAATGCGCACAGTCAAAGAAGACACAGCCTTAATGCCAAATGCCACTATTGTTTCTGTCTTAGATGCAGATAGTTCATTTTGGTGAATTCAGCTTGACAAAAAAATCCTCATTGCTTATTACGTTCCATACTCCGTTTAGCAGGTACAGATTTTTGAGACTGCCATTTGGGATAAATTCTGCAAGCGAAGTCTTTCAATGTGCAATGCAGCACATTTTTTCAGGATATCCTTGTGCTATTATAGTAGACAGCATACTAGTAGGAGGTCGGGATGAAGCAGAACATGACAGAAACCTCAAAAAATTTCTAGAAAGGGTATGTCAAGTGAATCTTAAGCTCAATCCACACAAATGCAAATTCAGGCTATGAGAAGTTACTTATGTTGGTCATTTATTTACTAGTAGAGGCCTATGACCAGACCCTTATAAACAAACAGCCTTTCTTGAGATGCCATAGCCAGGCAATGTTCAAGCCCTACAACAGATTCCTGGCATGGTCAACTACCTAGGCAAGATCATTTCAGACATTAGCCAACTTTCAGCGCCACTCAGCGAGCGGACATGTAAAGATGTATCCTGGTCCTGGTTAGAGCAACACCAAAGAGCATTTGATGTCCTGAAACAGAGAATTGCTAGTCCACCTGTGCTCAGATATTATGATGTTCACAAACCAGTTACACTTTCCTATGATGCTTCAAAATTTGGTCTTGGTTTAGTCATTCTACAAGATGGTGCAGTCATTCTACAAGAGGATCAACCTGTTGCCTATGCATCAAGAACTCTTAACCAAACCGAGATGCTGTATGCCCAGATCGAGAAAGAGCTTTTGGCAATTGTGTTTGCATGTTCAAAATTCCATGATTATGTTTATGGTAGACCTATCCAGATCGAAACAGACCACCAGCAATTAGTTAGTATTCTGAGAAAGCCAATGCATTCAGCTCCAGCCAGAGTGCAAAACATGATGCTGCGACTACAAAAGTACAATTTCAATCTTGTCTACAAGAAAGGCAAACTTCTTTATCTTGCCGATACATTCTCCAGATTGCCCAGAAAAATCACAGAACAGCATGAAAATGAGAACCTTGATTTTGAAGTCATGAAAGTGAGAAGTTTTTCTTCCACATGTCTTGAGGAGCTGAGAGATCACACAGCCACAGATCCGGTTTTACACAGGCTCAACCACTTTATAAATCACGTATGGCCGTCAAAGCAATCTAGTTTACCTCGAGAAGTGCAACCTTATTTTCCATACTGAGATGAGATTTTTGTCTGACAAAGGTATCATAATGAAAGGTCTGAAAATAATTGTTCCATAGTCCTTGCAATCAGAGTACATTACTATCTTGCATCGTGGTCACCCAGGAATCGAATCTACCAAAGGAAAGGCCAAAGAAGTAGCATTTTGGCCTTCTATGTCACAAGATATTGAGAGAGCACTTTCATCTTGTTCAGTGTGTGTAATAGTACAAAGCCACATCAACAGAAGGAATCACTTCAGCTTAACCAGATTTTGGGACTACCTTGGTCGATAGTAGCCACAGACATCTTCGAGTGGAATAGTCAACATTATTTGGTGTTAGTAGACTCTTACTCCATTTGGTTCGAGATTGATCTACTTCCCAACATAACATCTAGTACTGTCATTACTAAGATGAAGTGTCATTTTGCTGTTCATGGTAGTCCGCACAGTTATTTCTGACAATGGCATGCAGTTTACAAACCAACAGTTCAAAACATTTGATGAAGAATGGGACTTTACTCTTGTCACAAGTAGTCCAGAGTAGCTGCAGTCAAATGGTTTGGCAGAATGAGCAGTTCAAAGAGCAAAGCGGTTACTAGAGAAGTCAAAATGAGATAACAGTGATGTCTTCCTGAATCTCTTGAATGTCAGAAATGTTCCTCTTGATACACAGCTTGGCTCACCTGCTCAGAGACTTCTGTTGAGGAAAACCAGAACCACATTACTAATCAGTAGTCAAATGTTGGTTCCGTGTGTCAAGAACAACAGGTTAGTGAAAGTCATAGGTTCATAGGTAGGTACTAGGCTATCGGCCCAAGGGCCTACGTAAGCCTAGCCAACAAGGTTCCCTGGCTTACGCCACCCAAGAAAGTTATTTTCCTGTGCCACTGTCGAGCAGAGACACAGAAGTGATCCCCGGGGTGTATTTCCTATTTCCCATCCACTCATTAAGATTTTTCTTGAAGAGTGCTAATGAAGAACTTTGCTTGACATAGATGGGTAGCCTGTTCCACAGTATGGAAAGTCTCTGGGACAGGAATCTATCCCTCCAGCATGTCCTGTTTATTGTGGTGACAAGGTTTAGGTCCCTAGAGCATGTAGCTTGGAGGGATTGGGATTTCTTTAGGTGTAGCATGTCCAACAGCTCTGGGTTTGACATAGCTTTATATGCTAGGCAGAGATCACCTCGGAGTAGGCGATATGCTACAGAGTAAAGCTGGAGTTTTTTGAGGTGGTCAGTGTAGGGCATTTGTTTGAAACCAGTAATCCTCTTTGTGAGGTATTTCTGTGGCCTTTCCAGCTGCTACAGATGTCTTGTGAGGTACACTCCAAAAGTGGCGTTGTACTCTGTTATGGGTCTAATGAGTGTCGGAACAATGACCTCTTTTTTCTTGGATGAGAACCCTTTTATGATGAGGTGTGCCACATAGAAGTACTTCCTGACTACTGTGGCGATGTGACTATCAAAGGAGAGACTACTGCCCACCTGGGTCCCAAGGTCTCTTATCACATATTTGGTGTTAAGTAGATTGCTGCCTATGTGGTAGTTCATGGGTACAGAGTTTTTACCAAAGGGGATGACACTGTACTTTTTGGCACTGAACTTGAGGCCATGCTCTGACACCAGGCATCTGTCTCAGTGAGGCCCTTCTGTAGGATGCCCATATCATTTGGGGACTTGACTATGGCTCCTAGTTTGCAGTCATCTGCGAACTCCGTTTGCCTGTACTTCAGAGAAGTAGATACCAAACAGGAGAGGTCCCAGGACGGAACCCTGTGGTACTCCACTTGTCACTGCTTTGAGGTCAGATTTGGAGTCTGCAACTTTTACAGTGTGGGTTTTGTCAGTGAGCCAGTTAGCAACCCATCTTGTGATGTAGGGATTTATACCTAGTTTAGTGAGTTTAGCTATAATTCCAGAATGGGGGATGGTGTCGAAAGCCTTGGTGAGGTTAAGATAGGCTGTGTGAACGGCTTTGGTGACTGCCTCAAAGAAGTTGATCAGGTTCAAGAGGCATGATCTGCCTTTCACAAACCCGAACTGGGTGAGATCCAGAGTTTGGAGGTTACCAATGTCTTTGTTTATGAGTTCCATGATGATACGTTCCATGGCCTTGCAGACCAGGCTCTTCAGGCTAATAGGTCGATAGTTCCCAGGATCAGTGGTGGCTCCCCCTTTCTGGAGTGGGATAACTGTTGCTGTGCGCCATTTAGTGGGCACAAAGCCTGATGTGAGGCTATTATTGAACATGGTGCTTAAGTGGGGAGCCAGTTTGTTCTGAAGTTCATGTAAAACGCAGCCTGGGATGTTGTCCAGTCCCATGGATGCTGTGTTTTTGGCTTTAGAGAGTGCAGCTTTTACCTGCGTAGTTGTGATTACAGGGACTCTGCATTCTTCCTGTATAAATATGGGCCCTTCAGGGGGTGAGGGGAGGGTAAAGTTAGTAATGAACCTATCTGCCAGGATGTTAGCAATATCAGTTGGTTCTGTAATTGTTATGCCTTTGTGCTGTAACTCAGAGCAGATCTGGGTGTTGCCATCGAGATTCTTGACATAGCTATAGAATGCTTTGTGGTTGTCCTTAGAATTAGTGGTGATTTTGTTTTTGTTGCTAGCTTTGGAGGATCTTATAAGGGATGTTTTCGTAGCTAGCTTTGGAGGATCTTATAAGGGATCTCAGCTTCTTACTGAGGCTGACCAGGGAGCTCCTCCACTCATGGGATTTTACTCTCTTTTGCAACAGTTTCTTCCTTCTGTTGTACAGTTTGTTTATGGCAGGGGACCACCAGATTGGCTTCCTTTTTTTGGAGGATAGCATCTTGGTTCTGTTTGGGATATCACGATCCATGCACTCGTGTAAGTGCTTACAGAGTGCATTTGTGTAGGATTCAGCAGTTGTAACTGTATTGTCCATCTGCGTGGGTGTCATGAAGTTCACCAGTTCTGTCTTAAGAAGCATGAAATTGGCTTTGGAGAAATGTTTTACCGTGGTTTCCTTAATGGGGGGTGGGGGCGTGATGTGGATATTAAGGGTGATTAGCTTATGGTCGGATTAGACCAATGAGGAGCTGACTTCAGGTGTGGAACACCGGTCACTCATGTTGGTAATGATTAGGTCTAGGATATTTTTGCCCCTGGTGGGGGTGTGGATAAGTTGATCCAAGGCATTGGAGTTTATGAGTTCCAGAAAGTGTTGAGCTAAGGTGTTGGTACATGAGTGGTTTTCCCAGTTAATGTTGGGGTAGTTGAAGTTGCCCATTATTAGAATGTTTGGTTGAACCCTAATAATTTCCAGTACATCAAGAAAAGAGGAGCGGGAATCCTGGGGCATGGTGGGGGATCTGTAGCAAGCTACAATTTGGATTGCAGTTTTGCCCAGAGTTAGTTGCACTTGGATAACCTCGGATGCATTATGCATTGCCACAGATGGCCTGCACCTGTCGCCCCTGGGATTCTGGATACTGGCTAAGGCTCTTGCAGCCCTTATAGTGCCTTTGTTTGGCAAGGTTCAAATAACAAATTCACCACCGTAAAAGGAACAGGCAAGCAAAAACTGAGGGTAATGCTACTCAATGCTAGAAGTCTAAATCTCAAAATGCACTCACTCGAGGCATGGAGGTGTGGATATCCTTAATGAATATGGACACACCTCCGCCTTTGGTGTTTCGGTCCAGGTTACATGGCTGAAAAGTGTGGTATGAGTTATAGCCTGGTAGTGCAGGGGTGCTCTCTGGAGCCTTGAACTAGGTCTCACTCACTGCACATATATCGATGCTCTCCATTTTAATGAGTGCCTCGAGTGAGTGCATTTTGAAATTTAGACTTCTAGCATTGAGTAGCATTACCCTCAGTTTTTGCTTGCCTGTTCCTGTTATGGTGGTGAATTTGTTATTTGAACCTTGCCTAAAAAGGCACTATAGGGGCTGCAAGAGCCTTAGCTAGTATCCGGAATCCCAGGGGCGACAGGTGCAGGCCATCTGTGGCAAAGACCAGCAAACCGTTCAATGCATTCTGAGAGGGAGAAGTGGTAAGGATGCAAAAGTCCAAAGGTTATGATTGGATTGGTGTCATGAAGAATACTGGTCCACAGCCAAGATCGTACATTACAGAATCAGAAGGAGCAACCTTTAGGCAGAATCGGAAACATTTGAGACCGGTGTCCGAACGTACACCACAGCACATAGCCTGTGAGAAAGACTCTTTATCTCAGAGTGAGTGATCCGGTGATCTAATTCCAGTGGAAGTTCCAGAGGACATTCCCATTCTTGTGATGACTCCAGAAGTTCCTGATATGAGTTGTGCACCGCAGACTGTCCCTGTTACCAAATTTGGTCCTAACTGCTATGTTACAAGATATGATCAAATCCCTAAACCCTGTAGCAGATGTGAAGCAACTTGGACATGAACATTGTGTTTTGTTTCTAATGTATGTAGTAATGCATGCCTAACTCTGATATTGTTTTATATAAAGGACAATCTTTTTAAGAGGGAGGATGTAGATAAATATGTGTGTATACCATTACAAGCTATCCAAGGGCTTGCAGAAGTGTATAAATACTGAGCACGTGCGAGCATGACTGCCATTTTGTAGTTAGCTGTTGAGATGTAAGCATGTATGTATGTATGTATTTATGTATGTAAGGTCTGTTTGTTAACTAGTTTGTTCATATTTAATGATGCTGCTATCCATCCTGATGTGTTTCTATGTATTAAAGTATCTAAACAAAACCCCAAGCCTTCTTGTTATATGTGTTAAGAGACGAACGAGCGACAGTTACCATTGTTTTATGGTTTACAAACATATAAACATGACTCTTTTAGTGCACTGCAGTACACTTTTGATAGCACCTACAGTAGTTTTCCACCAAGTGGTATTCATTATTTTCTGCCATGTTGTGTTACTGTGGAGTTTGTATATTTAAATAACTCGATAGGGGGCAAAGGCACCCAAAAAAAAAAAAAACAATATCTTTTGGTTTCCTTATTTGTTTTACTTTTACTATTTAAATTTGATTTAGTTGGTTTCAATATTTTAGTTTTTAATTCTTTGTGGTTTCTATGTTTAGGGTTCTATATTTTGACGCAACCAACTCCACACATGCAACATATGTAGGAAAGCAAGTAAAGCCATGGTATTAAAAAACTACTTTCATAAGATTATAAAAGCAAAATACAGAACATCCTGTTTCAAAATGTGTTGCTTAAAGTAAATTCTCCTAATATTTTAAGTTACTTGTCTTGTGAAAACCTAGGAATTATAAAACAAATTTATATTATGAAAGCAAAGTATAACTACATAAAGCAACAGTCACAGAGACATCTTGAATACTGTACAAAGTTGTAGCAATAATATACATCATAAATATGTACATTTATTTACATGTTTAAGAAGTCTACCAGAGGAATATCACACATAAATAAATCCTGATGCTATGATAGTGACAACTGCTCCTAGGAAAGCCTGTAGTTGTCCATATGAATTACTGTATATGGAAAGCTTATATATCATTAAAAAGCAAGTCCAACTAAATGGTTACTGTTTTAAAGCAAGACAAGATTCATACTTGTCGATCCACAAAATCTGAATAAAAAATATTAGATTATAACATCATCTGTTGCTTAAAGTTAAAAGGTAGTCTTAACAATGCCAAATGGTAAGCTATTTTCTGTGCTGGATGCAAACAGTGAACTCTTACATATAAATCTAAATGAAGAAAGTTCCAAATGTTGTGCATTTAATAAACCAAAGTGAAGCTACAAATTTGTTAGATTTCTAAGTGGTTTTGCAGCAGCATTAGAGGTATTCTAACGAGTTGCTGGACAAATAATTAAGGGTTTGAAATTTGCTGTAAATATAACCGATGACGGATTACTGAGGGATCAGGCCACAAAAAAATAACATGGCAGGAAACATACAACTGCTAAACAGATTAAGAGAGCAAAATTTCAAGTTAAATAAGACCAAATTTAAAATAAGAGTGTCAAGTGAGAAGTCTGAAACACACACACACACACACACACACACACACACACACATTACATATATATGTTACTATTCTAATACCAAAGGGGCTGACATCTATCACAAAAATACCAAAGCAATTGTACACGTGAAAGCTAAAGACAAGCAAATATTGCAGCAGTTTCTAGAATAATGCATTATCTTCCAAAGTTTGTATCAACTAAGTCTGAGATAACTATGCCTCTAACAAAGCTATTTAACAATATAGCCTAAAGTAGGACTATAAACTAAGAGTCATAACGTGGTTAAAAACTAACTACAGGTATGCCAGTGTTAAAATATTATTGCAGAAATAAACCAGTTATTTTATACGTACATGCCAATCAAAATAAACATCTGAAGTCCTAACAGACAGCAAACCAGTTGCCTAAGTGTAAAGACAATTTAGAGATGCATAATATATATGTTCAGATAATAAGGAAGCTGTTAGCAATATCATATATATGTAACATATTCTGATACTGCACGTGTCTATAGCAAAAAAAAAAAAAAAAAAGACAAGAGTTAAAGCAAACCACAAACACTTGCAAGGTATGGTTATGGTCACAATTCCTCACTCTCACAAAGATCGCAAAGGATGTTACTTACTCTGCGAAATGATAAACTGCAAGTAAAATACAGCCAGGCAAAAAATATACGCAGCGGACATTCTGGATGGAGTGTATTTACCAAAGTTGTGCAAAACTTCCAAAATGGAGTACAATTTCTTTGAAAGTACATGAATTTCAGAGAGTACTGATATAAGCTTAGAAATGCAGCTACAGATAAAACTGATAGTGAGAGACTAGCCTAAGTAAACATCGGTAAGGAAAAATCAGTCATGTTTATGTTTAAAAAAGGTGTCCAAAGCTGAGAAAAAAGAAGTTATGTACCTACCATAACGTTCCATGTTAGTTGTCCTTCATCTCGCCTTCATTCTTGCTGTTTGGGTTCGGAGCCGATCCTCGGCTCCGACTCGGCCTATTTCTATAGCTCGAGAGCTATTTACTGGCTCGAGGCTAACCCTTATCCCAGAATGCCCAGCGTCAGCTACCCAGATCTCGTTTGAGATAGCGCATACTAGACATATAAAGTAACCAGTAACCTAAAAAAAAACTGATTTACCAAAATAAAAGATCAGAGTAAACTATCATAAAATTACCTGTCAAGTGAACCAAGAAAAAAGGAAATCAGCCAGTGAAACCATAGTGAACTCCTCTCAATCCTCCAGGAAGGGGGAAGGAGGGGGGGACGCAAGAAGGAACTAACATGGAACGTTATGGAACGTTATGATAGGTGCATAACTTCTTTATGTTAAGTTGTCCCATCTCACCTTCATTCTTGCTGTTTGGGACAGCATCCCTAGCATCTAAAGACCCCAGGTGGCTCAATGAAACAGACTCTTCAGAACAGTGGAACCAAAGGAAGCCCTGCTCCAGGAGGCCACATCCACTTTGTAATGAGAGATAAAGGTATGAGGGTTTGCCCAAGTGGCAGCTGCACAAATTAAATCTATGGGCAATTTAGACTGAAAGCCTACAGAAGTGGCTAATGCTCCAGCAGAATGACCTTTCGGTTTTGCTGGTAGAGGTTTATGTCTTAACTGATAAATAAAGGCAATGGTGTCAGATAACCATTTGGATAAGGTCACCATAGAAACTGGAAGGCCTTGCTTATTGTGAGCATAGGACAGAAATAATTGGTCTGACTTTCTTAGCTCTTTGGTCCTATGGAGGTAAAACGTAATTGTCTGTGCACATCCAGTTGGTGAAGACTGTATTCTGCCTTGTTGCTATGATTGGGAAAGAAGACAGGGAGATCAATGGATTGATTTAAATTGTTTTCTGAACACACTTTGGTATACAGGATGGGTTGGTTCTCAGAGAAACTCTATCTTTGTGAAACACCATATATAGAGGACGAACACAGAGTGCTTGGAGTTCTGAAACACGCCTAGCTGAGGTAATAGCAACCAGAAAAAGTGTTTTCCAAGAAAGAAATTTTAAGGGACATGAAGCTGCTGGTTCAAAGAGAGGCAGAATCAAAGAAGTCAAAACTAAACTGAGATCCCAAGGAGGAGGTGGATCCCTCACTGGGGGTCTAAGAAAAAGAAGTTATGTCTTACCATAAAGTTCCATCTGTATTGTTGATCCTGATTCATTCCTTATGCATGGGTATCGGTTCCAAGCTCGGAACGGAACCGGCTATTTTCCAAGCTTGCGTCAGCTTCAAACTCTCGAGCTAAACTTTTACCCACAACCCCCCTCTCCCTGTTACCTCAGATTGAGTGAGCTTGCAAGTCAAAGAAGGTAGAGGCTACCTCTGGTCAAATAACCTAAGAGAACCGGATGGTGAGATCCACTAGAAAACACTGGAGGGGGAAGGAGGGCGGGTCGTAATGACTGAACGAGGATCAACAATACAGATGGAATGTTATGGTAAGACATAACTTCTTTATCTGATATTGTTAATCCACGTTCATTCCTTATGCATGGGACAGAGTCCCCAGCTACCTCTATTCCTGGCAGGCTCTCATGGAAGGACATTCCTGAGCACCATAGAACGGAAAGATGCTCTTCCCCTGGAGGCCAAATCCAATTTGTAATGATTGATGAAGGTATGAGGCATAGCCAAAGTTGCAGCTGAACAGATGTCATGTAAAGAAGCTCTGGCATGGAAAGCAGCAGAAGTTGCCACTGACCTTGTTCAATAAGCTTTCATGGTAGTAGGCAACGCGATATTACTCGTTTATAAATAAAGGTCACATAGTCCTTCAACCATCTAGCTAATGTGACCTTAGCAACAGCAGATCCTAATCTAGGGTCCAGAAAAGGCCAAAAATAACTGATCAGATTTACGAAAGGGTTTAGTCCTGTTTAAGTAAAAATCGATTTGCCTGTGTATATCTAGGGTATGTAGGCAATACTCTCCTCTGTCTGAATGATTAGGAAAGAAAATTGGCAATTCAATGGCTTGATTAATGGACATTTCAGAGATCACTTTAGGCAGAAATGATGGATTAGTTCTCAGAGACACTCTATCTCTATGAAAATCTTGATACATAAAGCTTGACATTCAGAAATACGTCTGGCAGAAGTAATAGCGACCAAAAACAAGGTTTTCCATGACAAATACTTGAGGTCGCAAGAAGAGGCTGGTTCGAAAGGTGACATTGTCAGAGCTTGCAGAACTAATGATAAATCCCGTGGTTGAATAAGTTCTCTAAAAGGTGGCTTCAGATGATTCATACCTTTTATGAAGGTCTCGCACAATTTATGAGACATAAGAGAGGAATCTTGGACACCCTCATGAAAATTAGAAATTGCAGCCAAATGAACTCTAATGGTAGAGGCCGATAGACCCGATTGAAACACGTTGGCCAGACAGTCTAGTATTATCGACACTGGTGCTGAAAAGGGGTCTACTTGTTTATCTTTCAGCCAACAGGTAAATCTTTTCCGCTTGCTCAGATAAGTAATTCTAGTGGAAGACTTATGAGAAGCAATGAGAATATCATGTACTGGTAAAGAAAGATCATTCTGCCTGGCAATCAAGGGAATTGGAGAAGCTAAGCCGTGAGCTTCAGGCTGTTCAAGTTGGGATGAATCAGGTTCTGTGGGTGTGAGATCAACTCCAGTGTTGGATGGAGAATCCATGGTCGATCTAGTAGGTGAGGCCAAAGGAAGGGGAACCAAATCTGGCAAGGCCAATATGGTGCTATGAGGATCACCTTGCTCTTCAACTGACGGGCTTTCTTCAGAAACTGGGGAATGAGGGGAAAGGGTGGAAATACGTAAAGAAGACCCGAGGGCCAATCGTGGACTAGAGCGTCCCTGGGTGACTGTCCCGGAGGAGGAATCAGGGTGAAGTAGTTGCTGCATTTGTAGTTGGTTGGGGATGCAAAGAGGTCGCAGCAAGGACAGCTCCAGTGGTGGAAGATCCCCAGAGCTATCAAGGGATTCAGAGACCACTCGTGAGGTTGAAGAATGCACCTGCTGAGTCTGTCTGCTATCACTGTGGAACTCCCGGGAATGTGCATTGCTAGAAGAAAACAGTTGGTAGCCATCGCCCATTGCCATATCCTCATGGCCTCTCAACAAAGGGGGGGTAAGATTTGGTTCCACCTTGCTTGTTGATGTACCAGACCACCACCATGTTGTCTGATTGAATCGCAATTGTCCCAGACGGCAGCAGGGGATGGAATGCTTGCAATGCCCAGAAGCGCCAACCTCAGCTCTAGAACATTTATATGCAGATCGGCTTCCAGTTCGGACCAAGTGCCTTGGACTGTCTGTCCCTGACATAGCCCCCCCAACCCATCAGGGAGGTGTCCGTGGTCACTGTGGCCTTGGGTTGCTGGGGGGAGAAGGGACGAGACCATTGTGAGAGATTGTGTGTCATCCACCAATTTAAATCCTGTTTGCACCTGTGGGTTACTCGAATCATGGCTGAAAGAGGATGCTGAAAAGGATACCATTGGGTGAGCAGTAGCCATTGTAGAAGCCTCATGTGAAACCTGGCCAGGGGAACAATGGTGATGGAGGCTGCCATGGAACCCAACAGCTGTAGAACCGAGTGAACCATGAATTTTCCTTTCAAAGGACTGGAATTAGTTGTTGCTTTATCCTTAGAATTCTGTGCTCTGGAATATCAGCTCTGCAGTTTTCTGTCTCCAAGATAACCCCCTATGAATTCTGTTGACTGAGATGGGGTGAGATTGGATTTTTGCCAGTTTATTGTTATGCCTAGACTTTGAGCAGTGAGGAGAGAGTATGCCAGGGCGTTTTCCAGTAGATGTCTGGTGGGGGCGGAAATGAGCCAGTCGTCTATGTATGGAAACACCTGGAATCCTTGAAGTCGCAACTGAGCTGTGACAACTGCCATGCACTTTGTGAACACTCTGGGGCTGTAGAGAGTCCAAAGGGCAGTACTCTGAACTGGTAGTGACTGGCTCCCGCACGGAAGCACAGAAATCTTCTTGATGGCATGTCCACCTTTATGTGGTAGTACGCATCTTGAAGATCTATAGCGCAGATCCAATCGTCTTTTTCCAAAAGCGGAAGGATAGACTATATTGTATCCATCCGGAATTTTTGTATTCTCACAAACTTGTTCAATACACTGAGATCCAAAATTGGTTTCCATTCTCCGGTTTTCTTTGGGACCAAAAATAGTCTTGAGTAGAATCCGGATCCTATCTGGTCTGGCGGGACTATTTGGATGACTCTTTTTCTTAGCTGCTTTTCTATCGCTAGTGCTACTTCTTCCTTTTGACTGGGTGGAACGTCGGGAAGATTCTTGGACGGGACAGGACAAAGATCGAAGGGGATATGATAACCTCTGGTTATAATCCTTTGTACCCAAGAATCAGTGGTGATGGTTAGCCAGGCAGAAGGGTACAAGGAGAAATGTTCCCCAACCATCTCCAGAGGAAAGGAGTTGGGCCGCTCTTCAGAAGCCCTGGTAGGATTGACCAGGGAAAGAATCCCTGGAACCCTGGTTACGTGGACCCCCTCTGCCCCGAAAGGAGCGTCTTCCCTGTGAGTTTCCCCCTCTGCCTCTGGGGGAGAACTCAGCCTGTGTGTCATGGAAAGGACCCTGAGATTTCTTGAACCATATCTTCCCACTCTTTTGGTTTCGGGAGAAAGCACGTTGAGGGGAAGAATAATGGACACCTATGACAGAAAGGGTCTTACCATCCTGTTCACATCTGACCAGTGTGCTTTTAACTTTGGGCACAAACAACAAGGAGGCCTCAATGGGGGCATTAAGAAAGGAAGACTTAAAGGGTTCCGCGAAGTTGCACAAGTGCATCCAGGCGTGTTGTCTCAGGACCACAGCTGAACCCGCTGCTCTAGCTGCTCCTTCTGATGCATGAGATATCAATCACATAGAGGAGTTAGATATAGATTCAGTGGTGCCCAGCTGAGAGGCCATTTTGTCACGGACCTCATCAGACATGGCACCAGCCAAGGTTTCAGAGAGCTCAGAAACCAGATCCCTCTGAAGCCTAATAAAATGTGCCATATAATGATAGCAAAGGTCACTGAAGCAAAGGTGCACTTCCCTATCCTGTCCAGGGTCCGGGACTCTTTGTTAGGCGGATGGTCAGTCTGGCTTTCTTCTTCTGCCAGATCCTTTTTTGTTGCGGCCACCACCACCAAAGCATACACAGGAAGACCTTTGGACCAATGGGGATCCGAAGCAGGAGGGGACAAGATCTTATCTGGCCTCCGGGGAATAGCTTTGACAGTATCAGGAGCCTTCCAAGCACGCTGCACGATGAGCCGGATAAGTTCATTGGCAGGTGGAGTAACCCAGGAGGTAGGGGGCCAGGCGTGAAAAGCATGCAGGAACACAGATTCCTCAGAGGTCAGATTAGAGGACTGCCAGTCATCTCTCTGTTTCAGGATTTCGAGGATATCACCAAAGGATACCTCAGAGGGTGATCGAGGGGATCCTTCCCCCTCATCGAAATCTGTGTCTTCGGTGAGGGACTCCTCTGTGGAGTCCATGTGCTTCCTCTTACACAAACTTTTCCAGTGGACTTCCTCAGTGGGAGAAGCTGGAGAAGACAGCGGAAAAGAGGATTCCTGAGGGAATATGTCATGCGACCCCTGCACCCAATGTCCACTAGGTGCGACTTGTGAAACCAGTGTAACAGAGGAGGGCGGAAGTATAGACAGTCTGGAATCGCCAGCAGCAGTGAAAGCCTTCTCCATCAGTTGGAAGGCTGGTCCACCCGAAGAGGAGTGTATGTCTGGGACAGGGGCCACCCCTCCCCTAAGTGGCTTAGCCTGCTGACCCGGAGTCCCTAGATGGCTGTGGAGCAGCAAACTATGCGTGTCACAACTGACATCCTGGGTCATAGCAAAACTTTCCTGCCACGAAGGCAACTGCGGTTCCTTAGTGAGATCCATAAAGGGAACCGCAGATGGGGAAGACTGTGCTATATCCATGGACTTCAAAGGCAATGAAGGAGGAGAATAAGAAGGTGTCTTTGGAGATGGGTGATCACCTCCCAAGGAAGGATAGTTCCTGAGGGGTGGGATACCTCTGGCCAAGAGTACCTGGTCCACAAGACGCAACACATCATGTTCGGAAAGGCTTCTAGTGGACCTCATGGAGACTGAGGGAGAAACAGGCCTGTCTATGGAAGAGGCAGACTCGGTGCCTATCTCATCTGACCGCACCGAGGACACGGTACCGATAGAGACTGGATTACTGTTGTCTGCACCGAAGAGGTCATCGGTGCCGAGGTCATGGTCTGCACCGACAGAGGGATCGGTGCCGAAGCCAACAATAAAGGCGTCGGTTCCGAGGAAGATCTCGGGGCCGACACGGTCAAGGTCTGCGCCAACTGAATGGTCGATGCCGATACAGTGGTAATGGTCTGAACCGAGGAGCCCCTCGGTGCCAATATATAGAAGGCTGCAGGAGAAGAAAGAGCCAAAATCACTAATGGAGCCGAAGGTCTAGACACCGAAAGCACTGGAGCAGACTGAGAGAGCTCCGGAGCCGAAACTTTAGCCTTTTTAGGTTTTGGTTGGTGGGAGTCCCCAGCCAGGGATGAAGGCAAAGATTTAGCCTTAGTAGGAACATCCATTTTCTTATGGGCTCTAGAAGGGGTTGAGACCTCTGACCCAGAAATAGCCTCTGAAAAGGGAGATTTTTGAAGTCCCTTCAGTATCAGCTTGTTTTTCCTTTCCAACAAGGTTCTATTAGAAAAGCTCTCACAAATAGTACAGGGTGGGTCAACAGACAAATGGGAAGCTCCCAAACAATAAACACGCAAAGAGTGGCAGTTTGTGTCCACAATCAGAACAAGAGAATAAGATTACCAACGATGGTAAAGAGAGATTACCTCACGCTAGATGCGATAGGGTAAGAGACAATAAAATATGAACTTTTCTGACAGAAAAGTAATCTGTAAAGCTATTAAACAACAATTGACTATAACTGGTTTAGCTAGAAACGATAAGAGCAGGAAGCAGGTAAAACACTATTTATTCGTAAGCGCTTTCGGCTCAGTATTACCGAGCCTTCATCAGACAAACAGTGATCAAAAGGCACTCAGCCTTAATATACAAACCAATAATTAGTGTGCATTTAATGATCAATTAGTGTTTAAAGAAACATACCAATGAATATGCTTATACTAATTCTTAAAACGTAATACATACATATTAGGATCTTATATCTATAAAATCTAAAAGGTATAGAAAAGTCTTTCTCTCAGAAAGTGAAAAATGTTGAATAAGGATTTTTTTAAAATATATATGTTGTACAATTGACTATACTTAGCTCAAGAGAAGTAGCTTGACACGACCGAATGGCAACGTGGCAAACAAAATCTGAGGTAACAGGGAGAGGGGGGTTGTGGGTAATAGTTTAGCTCAAGAGTTTGGAGATGACGCGAGCTTGGAAAATGGCTGGCTCAGTTCCGAGCTCAGAACCGATACCCATGCGTAAGGAATGAACGAGGATTAACAATATCAAATGAGATGTTCCTCTCATGAAGGCTTTGCAGCGCTTATGAGACTTAATCCTAAAATTAAGAATTCCAATATGAAAATTAGATATGGCAGCCAGTTGTTCCCACACCCAACTGAAAAAGCTCTGCTAGAAATTTTACAAATTGATGGACTGGGGCTGAAAAGGGGTCTAAGTTTCTAGATTCTGCCCAGTAAGAAAATCTCTTCCATTTGCTAGCATAAGTCTTTGTCGTAGTTGACTTATGGGAGGAAACAATAATATCACAAACTGCTGGGAAGATACTTGGAAGCCTGGCTAAGGTAGAACGTGGAGAAACCAAGCTGTGAGCTTGAGAGTCTGAAGGGATTGGTGTAACCCGCCTGACTAATGAATCAACAGATCTGGCACTGGGTCCAGAACCCAAGGCTGGTCTAGAAGGTGGAGGTGCAGGAACAGAAACCATATCTGTCAAAGCCAATAGGGGGCAATGAGGATCATTTTGCAACCCAACGATTTTGCTTTCTGTATGAGTCTTGGAATTAGGGGAAAATGGGGAAATGCATAAAGAAGTCCCTGAGGCCAGTCGTGAACTAGAGCGTCCCTGGGAGTTTGACCTGGAGAAGAAAGCAGGGAGAAGTAGCTGCTGCATTTGTTGTTGAAGGGGGTGGCAAATAGATCGCAGCAAGGCTGGCCCCATTTGCGGAAGATAAGGTCCGCAACTTCCTGATTCAGAGACCACTCGTGAGGCATGAGGATAGCCCTGATGAGCCTGACCGCTATTACGTTGGATTTTCCAGGGATGTGCATTGCTGTCAGAAAATGTTGGGAGGAAATCGCCCATTGCCATAGCCTGAGGGCTTCTCGACAAAAGGGGTAGGACCTGGTCCCGCCCTGCTTGTTGATGTACCACACAACTGACATGTTGTCTGTTTGGATCGCAATAGTCCCGGAAGGAAGAGAGTCTTGAAGAGCTTGCAACACTAGGAGCACGGCTGTCATCTGTAGGACATTGATATGCAGATGGTACTCGTGAGGTTGCCACATGCATTAGAGTGTCCTGCCTAGATAATGCCCCCCCCCCCCAATCAGGGAGGTGTCCGTGGTCACTGTGGCTACCGGAGGGGGTTGAATGAAAGGTCTGCCCTGAATCACCAGTGGGGAGACCATCCATCAAGAGAGGTGTGTTTTGCATGTTTCTGTAATCAGGATCATGTGAGACATGGGTAGTTCCTGGATGGACCACTGCGTGAAGAGAAGCCACTGAAGGACTCTCATGTGGTAACGTGCTAACGGTACAAGAAGAATGGCAGCTGCCATGGAGCCTAGAACTTGCAGGACATGTCTGACTTGGATATTTCTGCTCTGCATTAGAAATGAGATTTTGGCGAATAGAGAAAACTCTTTCCTGAGGTAACCTTGCAAACATCTGTTTTGTGTTTAATTCTGCTCCTATATACGTAACTGACTGACAGGGCAACAAGGCAGATTTTTCTAAATTTACTGTAATGCCTAGTTGGGTGCAGGTTGATATTGTATAATCCCGTGCCTCTAAGAGTTGATGCCTGGTGGTAGCAGTTAGGAGCCAGTCATCTAGATAGGGAAACACCTGGAATCCTTGACGTCTCAGGTGAGCCATGACTACTGCCATACATTTGGTGAACACCCTGGGGGCTGTGGTGAGACCAAAGGGCAGAACTCTGAACTGGTAATGACTGGCCCCTACCCGGAAGCGAAGAAATCTCCTGGAGCGTCAGTCCATTTTAATATGGTAGTACACATCCTGAAGATCTATGGAGCACATCCAGTTGTCCTGACCCACAAAGGGGAGAATGGACTGCAGTGTTACCATCTGGAACTTTTCTTTTTGTACAGATTTGTTCAATCTGCTGAGATCCAGTATTGGTCTCCAGTCCCCTGTCTTTTTTGGTACTAAAAAGAATCTTGAGTAAGTTCTGGATCCTAGTTGGTCTGCGGGGACTTCCTGAATGGCTCTTTTTTCTAGCAGTTTTGAAACTTGAATAACTGCTTGATCCCTTAGATTGGGTGGGACATCTGGGATGGACTTTTTTGACTTTAAAAGGGGGTTGATGGAAGGGGATTTTGTAACCTCCGAATATGACAGATAGTACCCATTTGTCTCTTGTTATATTTTGCCAGGCTTTTGGGTACAGGGAAAGTCTTCCCCTGACTGCCTCCAGAAATGAGCAGTCGGGCAACCCATCAGGGATGCTGGAAGGGTTTGGCAGAGAAAGTTTCTCTGTTACCCTGATTTTGATGTCCCCCTCTGCCATGAGGGCGGTGTCTGCTATTGTTGTTGTTTCCCCCTCTGCCCCTGGGGGAAAAATCACCACGTGTGTCAGGCAAGGGTCCCTGGGACTTTCGAAACCACATCTTTCCACCCCTCTGACCTTTGGGATAAGGTGTGCTAGGAGTGGAAAAACAGACTTCCACGGCAGAGAGAGTCTTGCCTTCCTGCTCACACCTGGTAAGTGTGTTTTTCACCTGAGGCCCAAAAAGCGAGGAGCCAGCAAAGGGAGTATTTGTGAAGGACGCTCAAAAGGGTTCCACAAATTGACACAGCCGCAGCCAAGCATGTCTCCTGAGAGCCACTCCTGTACATGCAGCTCTGCTAGCTTCATCGGCTGCATAGGAAATCAGCCTCATGGAGGAGTTGACTAGAATTAAGAGTCGCAAGCTGGGAAGCTATTTTGGCTGATGCTCCCTCAGCTGTAGGATCTTGTAGGGTATCTACAAGCTCTTTTAGCAGATCCCTTTGAAGTCGTGCAAAATGAGAGAGATAATTCAGGGACCCAATGGAGAAGGTCGCTGAGGAAAACATTTGCTTCCCATATCAGTCCATCATCCTAGACTCTTTGGTGGATGAACAAACGAAGAAGTTTCTGCTAACTCTTTCTTGGTGGCTGCTGCTACCACCATGGCATCAACTGGCACAACTTTAGTGAGAAATTGTTTGTCCTGGGGGGCTGTTATGAATTTATTTGGTCTCCTCGGAGTAGGTTCCACAGAATCTGGAGCTGACCAAGCCTTTTGAGCCACTATAGACATGAGTGGATTGAAAGGTGGAGACACCCAGGAGGTGGAGGGTCAGGAACCAAATGCCTCCAGGTATACAGACTCATCCTCGATAGGGGCTAGGGAAGACCAGCCACCCCTCTGCCTAAGCATTTCAAGGATGTCCAAAAAGGAAACATCTTCTGAGGGGGACTTGGGGGACCCTTCCAATTCATCGAGGTCTGTATCTGAGGTGACAGACTCAGGGGAGTCTAGGTGCTTCCTCTTGCACTTCTTCCTCCGGGGAGGCTCCTCTGAGTGATCAGGGGAGGCCTCAGAAGAAGAGGGGTCACCCATTGGGGTGTCCTGGGGCATAGGTTCCCTACGCTTCTGGGCCAGAGGAGGAGCAGAGGTTGGCACAGGCACCATAAGAGAAGGAGCCGATGGGGCTGATAGTAGGGCTGTTTCAGGGGACAGCGCACTCCGCATGACCTCGAAGGTGTCCCGACCCAGAGACAAAGGAAGCTCCAGCTCCGAAGAGACGGGAGTCCTTCTCCGCTTCAAGGGCGAAGGCTCCGAGGCCGATGTGGGAGCCGAGCTCACCTGCACCGAAGCTCCGAGAGGGAGAGCGGGCTCGGACAAGGGTCCGATGCCACATCCCTCCTCGGAGCCGATGAGAGAGCTTCAGCATCCAGATCCCTCGATGGACAGAACAATCGAGGTGATCGGAGCTGACGTCGGAAGCGAAGAGGAGGTGATCGGTGTGGTCGGTTCTACTGTCAGCACGTCCATGGTCTCTGGCTCCGAACTAAGTGTAGTCGGAGGAAGAATGGAAATGGAGGTGGATGGAGCCACAACCTGCTGAGGTGGGCTGGAAAGTAATTTCGCAAGGGCCTGTGATTTAAGCAACCTGCTGACTACTCTCTCCACGTCCTGATCCGACAACCTAGCGGATCGATAGGAGTGGGATGAAGAGCGATGACCGCGTTCTCTTCCTAATAAGGGTGACTGTGGCACCGAGCGGATCAGCTCCAATGAAGGAGACCTTGCTCGCTTGTGGCTCCGAGATGGCTCCAAGGTAGCAGTTGGAGCCAAGGGAGGAGATGACTTGTCGATGCTAGTCGGCACCAACAAACTTGGTTGTTCAGGCCCAGGAGTCAGTTCCGAGGATGGAGCCAACAGCTTGACAGACTTAGAGGATTTCACTGGCTGAGATCCTTTAGCCGGGGAATCCTGCGGTTTCAATAATCCTCGAAGGATTAATTTGTTTTTGCGCTCCTGCAGGACTCTTGGACTAAATGCATGACAGATAAAGCAGGAGTCCTGCAGGTGCACAGCCCCTAAACAATAAACACAGCTAGTGTGCCCATCTGTCAGAGACATTTTCTGACAGCATGAGTCACACTTCTTGAAGCCAGAAACTTCGGCCTCTTTAAACATCTTACACTACTAAACTAAGAAACAAACAGTCTTTTTTTTTTTTTTTTACAGTTAAGGAAAAGAAAGGAGAGCCTCCAATTTAAACGGCTGTCCTAAGAAGGGGGAGGGAGAACTCTGTAATTTAAATGAGTTCAGGGGAAACAGAAAGGCCTGCGAGTATGGAGCGATGGCCAACAAAGCTACAAGACACAAGAAAGGCGATAAGGGATAAAGTACTATATCTAGACAAAAACTTGATAAATTTTGTAGAATAAACAACAATTATAATAATAGAAAAAACTATACTAAGCCTAAGCCAGTAACAAAGCAACCTCACAGCTGAAGCGGCAAACGAGATCTGGGTAGCTGACGCTGGGCATTCTGGGATAAGGGTTAGCCTCGAGCCAGTAAATAGCTCTCAAGCTATAGAAGTAGGTTGAGTCGGAGCCGAGGATCAGCTCCCAACCCAAACAGTAAGAACGAAGGCGAGATGGCACAACTTAACATTAACAGTTCCACTTTAAATGAAAAGGTACATGCTACAGAGTATGCATGAATAATATACGGGAATAGTATAGTAAAGAATGATCAAGGGATATAATGTATTGGCCATGAATGTCGACTTAAAACAAGTAAAACAGAGCTAAGCTATATGTGAGGCATAACCTAACAGCAATCCAGAAGTCCCACTCTGATATGTAAAAGCTCCAAATGGACCTCACACATGTCAAAAACTGGTGCTCAAAAAACATTAAAACTAAAGGTTAAAAAGTACAATATTACTGCATTTAGAAAACAATCCCTTCGTCCATATTATAATACAGGCAATACCTCTCTTCAAAGTGAAAGTGTGGTGAGAGATCTTGGAATAAGTGTACATAATTCCCTCCTTTTGGCAATCACATTGTAACAGTGGCAAGGAAATCTTTTTACCTGGCACATCTGACTGCTAAAGTTATGGCATCTAGATCCAAGGAAGTTCTTACCCTCTATATTCCACACTGGTCTTACCTATTATTGAATACAATGCCCCTTCTGACATGTATCATACTAGATATACCAAGAAATTGGACAGACCCGAAGATTCCCAATTAAAAAGATCACCATTTTAAAATGCAAGAGCTAGCAGGAGAGGCGGAAGCATTACCCCTTTATTCAGTGTCCTATAGATTCCTTAGGGGCAATCTCTCCCTTGCCTTTTGGGCTATTAGGATCCAGTGATCCAAGACATTTTATATCTTTGCAAATGAAACAGGCCCCCTAACACTACAACCAGGAATTTAAAACCTCTTCAGCAAATAAACAAAACACAGTGGAAACACAGATTTGTCATACAACACTGACCTCTTCTCTAGAACAAACTTCCACTCCGTATTACGCAATGCAGCACACATTCTTCACTCACAAAAGAGTTAGGCAACTAGATGGGTATCCATAAATTCACCCATGGTAGGACTGGATTGTTACTTCTTGAAAAAGGAAATTAGGTCTAATGGGGTACTGGCAAGGCATAAATGGCCACAGAGCCAAACTGCCATGTATTTTCTAAGATTCTGTAATTGAAAGATTATTTTAGCTATTACTGATGCCAGAAAATGAATAAAAGTAGAGCAAATGCTGAAATGAAGTCTGTAGACAAAATGCAGAAGGCTATCAGATTTGCAAGACAGACAAAGAATACAGTAACAAAATTTACAGCCTGTAGCTGAAATATGTGACCAAGCAACTGAAGCAAGGTCCTGTGGTGTTTGCATGGAAGACAGACATTTGTCTAGGAGAAACTGCAGATATTTGTGAAAAATAGCTATGATGAAGTTCAAAAGAACAGGGGCTACAATTGGCACACCAGTATTGCTGCTAGAAAAGACACACTGAGAAATGTGACAACCAAGCAGTACAGTGTGAGATGTCTTTAGCTGTGAACCCAAATAAAGCTGTAGTGCAGTAAGAACTGTCCCTAAAAAAGATTAGAAGTCCAGAGAAAAAGTCCTATCAACTATTCTAGATTTGGAAGGCCATTAACCAAATCAGACAAGATACATGGAGAGAGTAAGGACTGTATGGCTGCACTTACTGAAATGTTTACTGATATGTACAAAATATTATCAAATTTGATATAAAAACCTTTAACATTATTAAAAAGAACAGAAAAAAACAAACAAAGAATTAACATGATTAGTGCAGATTTAAAGTTAATTTAAACTGGGCAATGCAACATAATACATGCTTTCTCATAGAATGTATATAAAATAGCACAGTTGCAAAAGTCCTATTTACCTGTAACAGTAGATGTTCGAATTCCTCACTGCCTCGTGGCATTTTTGGTAACCCAATACTGGCCAGTTTTCAAAACCTCCAGACTCCCCCACCACCACACACACACACACACACACACACACACACACACACACACACACACACACACACAGACACACACACACACACTTCCACTGATAGCTGATTGAGCATATCCTGAAAGGGATACCTTCAGCTGTCACAGGAAGTGAGAGTTCAGGCTTTTTTGCTACCACAAAGAAGGGAAGGAAAGTACCTGAAGCCAAGATTACCTAGCAACAGTAAATTCACAGCCAGTCATAGTACAATATAAAAAATAAATCCAGTAGCAATTGAGTCAAGTAGATTGAAATGCACCTCAACTATGTGCAATATGGGTGCTGCCACTAAGACTGTAAGGAATTTGTACATCTACTGTTATAAGTAAGTATTACTTACGCAACTCTTCTGTGTTCATCATTCCCACTGGCTCAGTGGCATTTTGGGTAGATTCCAAACTTTTCCCTACCTGGGAGGTGGAAGGATAAGGCTCCAGGAGCCCATGGAGAATGGTCCTAGCTAAGCCTGCTCTGAATCTTGAAAAGGAATTCACTTTGCACTGTTTTGTGAAAGTATGAACAGAGGACCAAGTTACTACCTCTAGAATGCTTCTAGAGTCCACCCCCTTCCAATATACCATCAAAGGGGGTAAGGCCCCTAGCTGACTAAGCCTTAACCTTGCCTGGAAGGGATTTACTGTGACGGGAGTAGCAAAAAAGAACAGCGGAGAGCAACCATCATGCAATAGGTTTGAGACAGGTTGACCTTTCTTAGCCCCTGTATAAGAGATTAAAGTACTGTTGTGTAAAATCTTACCATAACAGCAAATAACATTCCCTTCACTGCTGTAGTATTCTTTGTAATTGCAGTATTTTTTACATTTGATATTCCCTGCCTAGGATAGCCCGACGTCCAGCCAGTATAACAAAGGTTGCTTTAAGGTATTCCGTACATCACACATATGCTCCTCATGCAGCGTAGGGCATAAAGGTGCTGTCAAGACATAGCATCCTCAGAATTGAAAGCCCCAGTAAGAACACCATTCCAAGGAAAACCAAGAGGTAACCAGTACATCCAGAACAGAAATGGACCAGGGGAAGGACGGAGGGAGTGAAGACTGCAACAGTGAAGGGAAGGACATCTACTATTGTGGTAATAGTTTACACAAATGTACTATGTCCTTCCACATCACTGTTGCAGTATTCTTTACATTTGGAAGACTATGCCAAAGCTCAAGAAGAAACTTGGGAGGAGGGAGGACCAGCAGAACCCTCTAAGAATCCATGAAGAATGGCCCTAGCAAAACTCTAGCTAGGGAGATTCCATCCAACTTGTAATGCGTGGTAAAAGTATGCACAGAAGTCCAAGTAGCTGCCTCAAGAACACAGTCAGTATGCAAACCCTTGAAAAAAGTACTACAATAAGCCACAGCCCTAGTAGAATGAGCCTTTACAGAAGAAGGAAGGCTCTTACTAGGAAAAGAATAACAAAAGAAAATAGCTTTAGAGATCCAAGAAGAAATAGTTTTTTGGGTGCAGATAATCCTAGGGACCTAGGATTAAAACAAACTGATCAGATTTTGTAATAGACTTAGTCTTATTCAAATAAAATCTGAGTTGTCTATGCACATCCAAAGTACACAGCACCCTCTCACTGGCAAGTAGTAGAAAGGGGAAAAAAGTAGGCAAATGAATAGACTGATTAATTGACAACTCATTAACCACCTTGGGCATAAAAGAAGGATTAGTATGCAAGGGCACCCTGTCCTTATGAAATACCAAAAAAGGAGGACAAGCCGTAAGGGCTTGAATCTCCGACACCTGTCTGGCAGAAGTAAGGCCCAACAAAAGAACAGTCTTCCAAGACCAATGTTGCAAGGAAGTTGAAGCAGCAGGCTCAAAAGGAACCTGAGTCAATTTCTCCAAAACAAAATTAAGATCCCAGGGAGGAGGAACAGGCTTCCTGGGAGGCCTAATATGAAGGATGCTTTTAAAGAATAGTTTAGCTTGAAATCTGTAAGCTAAATGGAGAGATAAAGGCAGACAAGCAGAGATAGCTGATAAGTGGGCCTTAACAGAAGAATAAGCCAACTCAGCATTGAGCAATTCGCACAAATGAGAAAGAACCAAATGAACATCCACAGAAAATGGATCCAGGTTACAAGACAGACACTAAACAGAAAACCTTTTCCATTTGGATAAGTAGGATTTCCTAGTATTGGGTTTCCTGACCTTCTGCAGGACCCTAACCACATCCTCAGAAAAAAGTGTCTACGTGGAATCAAAATCCTGTCACCCACAGTGTCAGCTGAAGAGTGGACAGGTGAGGATGGATGAGAGATCCCTTGTCTTGTGCGAGTGGGTCCATCCTGTGAGGTAACTTGTGATGACTGCCCTTGGCTAAATGCAGAAGAAGAGGGAACCAATGCTATCAGGGCCAAAAGGGAGTCACCAACAATTTTAGGAACGTCCTGTTGAATTTTGAAAAGGACTTTTGGAATGAAGGGAAGGGGAGAGAAAGCATAAAGAAACATCCCCTTCCAAGAAAAAGCGAGGGCATCCACCTTCTACACCAGAGGACCTGGGACTCTGTTACAAAAGAGAGGAAGCTGTCTTTTCACAGGGGAGGCAAATAGATGAACTTGAGGAGTACCCCACTGGTGGACAATGTCCAGAAACACATCCCTGTGGCATCCATTTGTGGGATTGAGTTAAGGACCTGCTCAGAGTGTCTGCCATAATGTTTTGACCTGAGGGAAGGTAAACTGCCTAAAGAGGCACTTGATACTGCACAGCAAGACGTCATACTAGGAGTGCCAACCAGCAAAGAAGGTAAGATCTTGACCCCCCCTCCCCGTTTGTTTATGTACCACATCACTGTGCTATTGTCTGTAAATACCTTGAGAGGTGCTGCGGAGAAAAGAGGATGAAAAACCTGAAGAGGCAGCAGAAGGGCTTTCATCTCTTTGACATCGATGTGCTCCTTCTGTTGGAAGAGGAGACTAGCCCTCTGCACCTTTAGGGAGCCAAAAGCTGCTCACCATCCAAAGTCTGAAGCATCTGTGAACAGCTCCTGAGAGGGAAAATGAGGATGAAAAGGAGCCCTGGGTTTATAGACAACAGCTGGATCCATCAATGAAGGTAAAAGAGGAACTACAAACTCCAGAGGATGTGCATGTTGAAGACAAACTGACTTTACGAACCACTGAAACTTTCTCATGTGGAGTTTGGCCAGAGGGAGCATAGGGATGGTAGATACCATGAAACCTAGGGCTGTTGGAAGCTCCCTGGTTATAGTGGAGGCCAGAGGAAGAAGAGTTTGAAAGAAGGAAATGAGAGTTAAGGCCTTGTGAGGAAGGAGGGATGCCAGCATAGGCACCGTCTGAATCCTGCAATCCAGAAAAACATGCTACTAAGGAGGAGTCAGACAAGACTTTTTTAAGTTTATTGTATACCCCAGGTTTTGAGGAAGAAAAATGGCAAAAAAGGAGATTTTGCTACAGGAGCTCTGGAGATGATGCCTGAAATAGCGTGTCATCCAAGTAAGGAAATACTTGGATCCTCTGAAGCCTGCAAAAAGCAATCACAGGAGCGAGGTATTTGATGAATACCCTTGGGGCAGCACAGATGCCAAAGGGCAAATCAGAGAACTGAAAATGTCAGGAAGCAACAGAGAAATGCAGACATTTCCTGAAAAGGGGATGGATTAGAATATGGAGATAAGCATTCTTGAGATCCAGAGATACCATAAAAGCCTGAGGAAGCAAAAGAGAGAACAGAGTCTGAAGGGACAACATTCAAAAAGTAGGCACCTTCAGAAAAGTGTTTAGATGAGAGAGGTCTAGAATTGGTCTCAAGTATCCTCTTTTCTGGGTACTAGAAACATCCTGTAGTAAAAACCCCTCCAACGTTGAGACACAGGCACCTCTTGAATAGTATCCTTAGTCAAAAGGTCTCGAATCACCTCTGGGAAAAACAGAAGTTATTCCTGAGGAGGCTGAAGAATGCCCATAAAAGGGGGAAGGGATTTCCACACCATGAAATATCCCTGGTGAATAATGGACAGAACCCATGAATCGTTGAGTAATCTGTAGCCAAATAGGAAGAGAGAGGAGAGATAGAGTACCATACCTGGGAAGAAACAAACAGACAGATAGCACCTAGTTTATCTGGAAAGGAAGACTTCTGAGTCCCTGAAGTCTGAGTAGCCTTAGCAGGAGAAGCCCAATTACCACCCTTTTTGCCCTTAAGAAGAGGGAGCGACTGACTGAACAAATGCCAGCTTATTGGGGTAGTTTCTCTGAAATTTAGGAACAACAGAAACAAAAAAGAAGTTATGTACTCACAATACCATTCCATCTGTGTTATCCATTTTCATTCTTCCTCAATTGATGGGTTCAGATCCGAACCCTCATATCTGACTTGGCCGTTGCTAAAGCTTATGGCAAACAAAAACTCTCAAGCTTCTCCCTAGTACCTCAGATCTTGTTTGCTGATTTTACTAGAAAGGAAATATTTACAGACAAATAGGAAGAAGACTATATCTGGAGCTCAATATATAAAGGACAGTAATGGGTGGGGAGTTGAGAAAGAATGAAAATGGACAACACATATGGAATGTTATGGTGAGTACATAACTTCTTTATCAGATGTTATCAATTTTCATTCTATCCTCAGCTGATGTTCCCAGCTACCTAAGATCCCAGGTGGACTCAAGGAAGGATATTCCTGAAGACAGCTGAACCAAATGATGATCTACCTCTGGAGACCAAATCCAATTTGTAATGAGTATCACAGGTATGGGGAGTGGCCCAAGTCGCTGCTACGCAAATATCATCCATATACATTTTACACTGAAAAACTGAAGACGTTGTCATGGATCTAGCTGAATGGGCCTGTAACAGTTTTGGTAAGGTAATGCCCAGTTTATTATAAATAAATGAAATAGAGTCAGTCAGCCACCTGGCTACAGTTACTTTGGCAAATGGCTTTCCTAATTTTACTTTTGCAAATGAGACAAACAATTGGTCAGTTTTTCCTGATGTCTTTTGTTTTGTTTAAGTAAAAACATAATTGTCTGTGAACATCAAATAAATGTAACATGTATCTGCCCTTGTTAGGAAAGAATACTGGCAAATTAATAGACTAATTGATATTAGATTCTGACACTACTTTAGGAAGAAAGGATGCAATAGTACGTATTGTAACTCTATTCTTGTAAAAAATCAAGTATGGAGGTTTTGAGGACAAGGCTTGAATCTCAGAAATTTGTCTGACATAAGTAATGGCTACCAGAAAAAATGTCTTACAAGAAAGGTCTTTAAGGTCACACTTAGCTGCTGGTTTGAAGGGGGAATGAGTAAGAGCTTGCAGTACCAGATTCAGGTCCCAAAGGGGAGTAGGGTCTTTAAAAGGAGGTCTTAGAAGAAGAGTGCCTCACAAAAAAATTATCTGCAGAGCTTATGAGAAGCAAAAGAGAAACCCTTAAATCCAGTGTGAAAATTCGATATAGCTGCCAACTGAACCTTAGCTGTTGAAGTACTAGCTTCTTCTTTAAAAAGTAGAGCCAAAAATTCCAGGATGTTATGTATGGGAGCTAAAAAGCATCAACATTATTTTGGCAAACCCAGTAAACAAACATTTTCCATTTACTGAAGCAGAACTGTCATATAGAGGGTTTATATGAAGATAAAAGTATATAGCAGACGGGAAGACAGCACAGGTTGTCTGGCTACTAGTGGAACTGGAGAAGCCAGGCCGTCAGTCTGAGGTTTGATATGTCTGGATAAATCATGCCTGTCAGGTGAGACAGAAGGTCAGGAGTTGGATCCAGAATCCAAGGTTGGTGAAGTAAGTGAGGCCAAAGGAAGAGGAACCAAATCTGTCGAGGCCAGTAAGGTATAATGAGGATGACTTGCTTTTCAAAATGGCAGCTTTCTGTAGGAATTTTGGAATTAGCAGAATTGGTGGATAAGTGTAAAGTAGACCGGGGGGGCAGTCATGAAGTAGAGTATCCTTCGGTGATTCCCTGTTAGGGAGATTAGGGCAAAGTAGCTAGTGCATTTGTTATTTAGAGGAGAAGGTAAAAGATCGCAGCAAGGCTGGCACCACTGGTGGAAAACTATTTCCATTACGTTGCTGTTGAGGACCACTCATGAGGTAGAAGAATGCACCTGCTCCGCTTGTCTGCTATCACTCTGGACTTCCCTCGGAATGTGCATTACTATGAGAAAACAGTTGGATGAGATCGCCCACTGCCATAATCTGAGCGCTTCTTGATGCAAGGAGTAAGATCTGGTCCCTCCTTGTTTGTTGATGTACCAAACTACTAACATATTGCCCATTTGAATTGCAATTGTCCTGAAAGGGAGAGCATTCTGAAGGGCCTGCATCACTAAAAGCACTGTTATCATCTCTAGGACATTGATATGAAAGTTGGTCTCTTCGGGGGGGGGGGGGTCCAAGTGCCTTGGAAAGTTTATCCCAGAAAATGCCCCCAATCCCACCCCAACTGGGAAGCATCCATGGTCACTATGTCCTTGTGCTAAGGGGGAGTGAATCGACAGCCTGGTAGAACCTGGTCCGAATGAATCCACCACTCGAGATCCCTCTTGCATGTGTGGATGATTTGTATTGGGGTTGACATGGGTTGATAAAGTATCGAGCACTGTGTTGCTAGCATCCACTGAAGGATCCTCATGTAAAATCTGGCTAAAGGTGCTAGTGTTATTGCCAGTGACATTAAACCTAGAACTTGAAGGATCAAGCAGGCTGAAATCCTGGTGCTGTAGATTATTTTTCTCACCTGTGACCTTATAGTCTGAACCCTGAAGGAGGCAGTGAGGCTATCATTGACTTTGTATTGAACAGTGTTCCTATAAATTCCAAATTTTGGGTTGGTTCCAGTTGTGATTTCTCATATTTTATGGTTTTCCCCAGATGAGAGCATGTCTGGAGAACCTGATCTCTTGCCCCACTGTTTTCTTTCTCCCTATCTGTATCTCCTTATACTAAACCTGTACCCCAGTTTGGTACTGCTGAGCTAACCCTGGCCCTCTTAAATATAAACACAAAAAGATATGTATTTCTTCTCTATACATTCCACCCAGTGACAATATACCTATTCTCGAGGAAATCCTCTCCTGTTTCTCATCTAACATTAGCAATGAAACTATAATTCTATGTGACATTAATATAAATTGTGCCACCATTCAATCCCCCAGTACCTCACACAATCTAAACCTCTATAACTTTACCCAGCTAATCCAACTCACCTACTAGACCCTCTAAAGACAGCTCCTCTGGAACCACCTTGGACTGGATACTAGTCTCTCACCGCCATACTACCTCTGATAAGGGTACCCTACCTAACTCTCTAAGTTACCACTTCCCACCCTTCGCTTGTCACTCACCTACCTCCTTATACCTATCTCATAACTACATTTCCACTCGCTCTCTTAAAAACTTCAACCCTAAATCCTTCTCTGACTCACTAAAACATACTAACTGGGCTCCTCTAAAATCACTCCCCTTGGATGACGCAGTGATTTACTTCAATACTACTTTCATCAGCCTGTTAAATAGTTTTGCTTCTATTAGAACTAAAAGAATTAAAAACAATACAGCCCCCTGGATAACCAAAGAGACTATAACCCTCATGCACCTCCGGGGCAAAGCATGGAAAAATTACCAGAAACAAAAATCTTCTTCCTCCCTAACTGACTATAAGCAACACTGAAACAAAGTCAAACAACATATAGCCTGTGACCAAAAATCATATTACTCTTTACTACAAAACAACCACAAAACTAACCCTAAAACGTTCTGGAATAGCATCTCTACTCTCCTCCATCCTGGTAAAAAAGTAAACCCATGCCCTGACCCTCACACCTCTGACCTCTCCTTAACTACCCAATTTAACTCATTTTCATCAACTCTATAGCTAAACTCACTACATCTTTTACAAATAATGTACCTAGTCCACAATCTCCTATCTCCCCTGATTCACCCTCCTCGAGGAACAAAACTTCCCAACTCCATCTTTTCACTCTCCAACCTGTTCCTATCCCTACCATAAAAAAACTCCTACATAATTTGAAGCCATGCTCAAATGCCCCTGATGACCTTCCATCTCACTTCCTTAAGCTAACTGCCAACAACACAGCCTTCCCCATCTCCATCCCAATAAACCGGTCAATCCAAAAATCCTATGTACCAATACTTTGGAAGAAAACCTTTATCATCCCCCTTCATAAAGGGGAAACAATACTGAAATTTCTAACTTCCGGCCAATTGCCATTCTATCGCCATCTCAAAAAATTTTAGAAACATGCATTCATCTACAACTACTACCCTACCTACTTGATAACCATCTGCTTACCTCCACACAACATGGTTTCAGGCCTGGACACAGCACCATCACCGCTCTACTCTCCTTCCTCAAAACTGTCACTTCCGCACGTGATGCCAGCAGTATTGTATCTACCCTCCTATGTGATTTATCCAAGGCCTTCAATACAATTTCACATCGCCTCCTCTTGTCTAAACTCTCTCATCTTAACATATCCACCTCCTCTATCAGCTGGTTTTCCAGTTACCTGTCCAATAGGCAGCAATCAGTCAAGTGGAAACACTGTACTTCCCCTGTCCTTAACACCCTCACAGGAGTACCACAGGGGTCCATATTAGGCCCCGTACTATTTAATATATTTATAAATGACTTCCACCAGTGTATTCCTAATGCCAAGCTCATCCAATATGCAGATGAATCTATGATAATCTGCTCTGCTGAAACCCTTCCCATACTACAGAATTAACTCAAGAAGCCTTCCTATCAACCAAAAACTGGATGTTAAACAAGCATCTAGCACTAAATGCTTCCAAATCCAAAATTATGATATTCACCCCCCCCTCAAAGTATACTAAACCTTTCAAGAACACTTTCTCCATAACTAGCCAAAACAGGATCCCTATATAAATCTTATCCCATACAAAGCTACTGGGTGTCACTATCTACGAACACCTTAAATTTGACATGCATCTCCAAATTTAAAGAAAACTCACCAAAAACTAAGCTTATTCTACCGTCCCAATTGCTTCCTTACTCTCTCAACCAAATGTCCATTCTACCATCCACCTCATACCCTCCCCCTCTTGTATGGTGTCCCCCCTCCTTACTAATCTCCAATCTGATCTAAAGACTAAACTAGCTTCCTGCTATAACAAAATCTCAAAGTTTGCCACTGGTGCCAAATCCTCCACTCACCACTGTAATGCCCTTCACATACTAAATTGGCTTGAATTACCCCATCATCTCTCCTCATCCAACTTTCTTATGCACATAAACTCATCTTTAAACCCTTTTCTGCCCTTCCCTTGACTCCTTCCACCAATTGCATTAACCTGATAGACTACTCAGATCAAACAATCAAAACCTGCTAGAACTCCAGGCAAATTCCTTTTGTCCTTCTCTCTATCCCAACTCTGGAATTCCCTTCCTCCACACATTCATACCACCAACAACCACACCACCTTCAAAACCTTGCTCCATTCCCATCTCTTATCCCTCTGGGAATGCTCCTGCTCCCACCCCTCCTGACTCTCCTCTACTTAACCATATCCTACCTATCTCTCTTCTCTAATTTCTCATAACTCTGATCCCTCTCCTCTACTTCTTCACACCCTACCTACCTCTTTTTTTCAATTTTCACAACTCTGATCCCCACTGTCTAGTTTCCTATCTGATATTCCACCTACATCTATGTTCATTACTTCTTCCTTCTATGCCTATATCTTCACTCTACCTATTAGTCATTAATTTCCCTCTTCTCTGTTTCTGGTTTCTTTTGTAATCTGACTTGAGAAGTTCACTTGTGTAGACCATGAAAATATATATACGTACAGTAGTACCTTTGATTGCCCTGTAAAAGCATTTTATACTACTATTTCTTTTGTTAGTACATCTGTTATTTCATTGTATACTACAAATTTTATATACTTTGTAACATTTTGTTGGTGTGTTTGTCTAATTTTATCATTTGTTTAACCTTGTTGGAGCTTTTCTCCCCAGGACTCCACTGAAAATGGGCTCCTTCGGCCCAATGGACTATCCTGGTAAACAGACTGTAAAATAAATAAATAAATATGCAACAGACGTGAATTAAAAAAAAAATAAATAAATAATATATATATATATATATATATATATATATATATATATATATATATATTTTTTTTTTTTTATAAAAGGAACAAACAGATACAGAAATTACCAGCAATGGTAATAAGAAATTACACAGAGTGTAGAAAAAGGGGAAGAATGCTAGCAGTAGTACTCAAAGGTACAAATTTGTACAGAAGGAAGAAAAGCAGGACAGAAAGATATTTCAACTAGACAAAACAGTAATAAGGTAGGCAATTAGATAAGGGATTAAAGAATAAAAATAATTTGATAGATTTTGCTAAGAAAATAGAAACATTTCACAATTTAAAGACTTATCTGTTCAAGAGTAACAGTACCACGTCTTTCACACAGAGTGGCAAACAATATCTGAGGTACTTGGGTTGGTGCATTATGGGTAAGGCAGAAGCTTGAGAGTTTTTTGTTGCCACAAGCTTTAGCAACGGCTGAGTCAGATCTGACAAATCAGATCCGAACCCATCAGTTGAGGATAGAATGTAAACTGACATCAGATCACATGTTCTGTAAACCTTCCCCTTTATCCTGAAGGGATTTAAACAAACCAGCAGCAGCTTCCCCAAGCAAGTATTTATTATCAAGAGGGGCACCCATCAACTTTGCCTTGATATCATCAGGCAATGGTTGAAACCAAAGCCAAAAATGCCTCCTCATTACTGACTCAAAAACAGCAGCCCTGGAAGCATCTGCTGTATCATAACTATAGTCGGTGGAATAATGAACCACCTGTAAGGAAGTCCCTAACAGGGAAAGAGCAGGAGTTTTACTCTCAGAATCTAGAAGATCATAAATAACCTGACAAGCCTGAGATTGGAGAGTCAACATATACCTGGCCATATGGGTCTGATAACTGATAGCCCTAAAAGCCAAGTTAGCCGAGGTGTGAACCTTCTTACCTAGCCTTTCCAAGGTTTTGCTTTCTTTTTCAGACAGCAGTAACTTGGGTGAAGGAAGTAATTGAGAGGGGTTTTCAGAAGCTACAGACGCCACTGAGGGGTCAGCAGCAGAACACTTGTATAAAAGGTACAGTCCTCAGGCACCCTATAAAATCTATCAGGTTTTTTGGCAGCAGGGAGCTGAGAATCAGGAGCTTTAGAGGCATTGGAAACCGTATCCAACAAAGCAGCCAAAACAGGAGGAACAGCAGAAGGGTTAGGAGATTCTATCTGCAGCAACTCACAGTAGCACTTATGGATCTCAGAGAACTGAACACAATCCCATTTAAAAAATTCTATCATACTGGAGATTGGTCCCCAAAAGAAATCTCTTTAAAGGGAGTATCAGGACAGGTAGATTCCTCTTCCTGTGACCCACAGTCCAAAGGAGAAGGAATCTTAGTAGAGTTAGCAAGGGATTCTTCATCAGAATCCAATTCCACCTCAGAGGAATCCTGTTCACTGGGTCTTTTAAGTGGAGTAGAGGACCAAGGGGGGGGGTGGAACAGAAACCCCTAAGGAGGTTTCAATGCCATCAAAGCATTAAACAAACCCTGAGTAAAGGCTTGCCACTCACTCTGTGAATCCTTAGGGGCATGAGAAACAAGTTTAGTTTTTTTGTTTTTTTTCTTTAAGGCAGATGCCTTATAAAACTTGGAAGGCTCTGACCCAGAACAGCATTCAGTAATAGTAGTAGGGACTTCTTCCCTGACTAAAATCTGAGGAACACTCCTAGGTGTGTGGTTTGCCCTGAATGTCCAAAACGGACGTCTGCAAAGCCTCATCGGATGTGCTTAAAGTCGACTCCCCTCTGGCCTTCAACCTGATCGAGGAAGACTAATCTGATAACAAAGCCTGGCGAACCTCGGGAGAATCATCCACCAGAGACAGGACATCATAAGATTCTGGCCTAGGCTTCTTAACCTTCTTCTTCTCTGATGGTTGAACCTTGGAGCCAGAAGTTCCCTCCACAGTATCTTTAGTGAAAAGTTTAAGTTGTTGATTCTCCAGATACAGTGCCAAGGAAGAAACCCAACTACACAGAGTTTTTGGTACAAAAGCCTGACAGATGGAACCGGATGTATAGTCGTGCGAAGCACCAAGGCAAAATAAACACTGTTCATGGTGGTCTTTATGGGGAATCTGTCTCCACTTGTGACTGACCCCTTTGTAGAGGTGGACTCCCCAATTCTAACTTCCTGGGTCTTGTCTGTGAGACAATTGGCTAAGCACTGGGTGACATTTGTATTTTACTCCAGAATATTTTGATACCAAAAAGATTCTGGAGTAAAATCCTTTGTCTTTGTATATCCAAGCATTGGTTTTATGACTTCTGCTTCTACCATGTGATGGGGCACATGGTATGCGGGAATTCCCCTAAAAGGGGGAGGATTTCTATCCACTATCAAGTGTATCCTCTCTTAATTATTCTCAGAACCAGTTTGTCTGAGACTACTTGTGGCCAGGCTGTATGGCTGAGAGAGAGAGTCTGGGGGAAGGAGGAAGAGAAGGAAGGGCAGGAGGAGGGGTAGGGGTGCTCTGTGACTCATCACAGTCTTTCCATTGCAGGGGGTCAAGTCTTAAAGGAACCCCTCCTCCCCCTTTGTTTAGTTTCAAAGAAGTATTTCCTTTTGCATCTCTGACTTGTTTGGCTGAAATCTTTATTTGTTTTACCCCTTGAAGGAAAATGCTTTGTGTAGAGAGAACCGAGGTACATGAAACATCCTGGATACCCCATGCATTCATTTGCCATTATCATCCCACTGTCTGAAAACCTCTGTGAAAAGGACGACCCATTACCAATTCAGAACGTACAAGTGCAATCAACATTTTGGCTTTTAAATCATAGAGAAGTTATGGTAATGTAACCAAGCATACCATCTTAATACAACAGAAGAAGCAGCATTTCTTGAGACTGTATCTGCACATTCAAGCACACTTCTCAAAACATGTTTTGAAACCTGAGTTAAATTAGAAACAATTTGATTCACAGAAGGCTTTCGGTTTACAGGCAGGGATGCAGCAAAATCATCCAAACTGTATATGCACACTGTACAATAAATGTTCAACTAGAGGCTTGTTAATTTAACATTCTAAACAGGGGCAGCCCGTGCTATAGGACTGCCGGACTGCAGCCCCCTCAACTATAAAATAAAGAAAAAAATAAACAAATTTTTTTTAAAAAATCGTGGACTTTCGCGCATGCGCACTAGTCCGGACTGCTGCTGAGACAGTCTGGAGCATGTGCAGATTGTCTCAGCAGCAGTCCTGAGTGGGAAACATGAAGAACAGAGCTCTCAGAAGTCTATGCAGTTTTAAACTGCATAGACTGTCCTGGAACTCGCTGGGAAAACACGTCAGGGTCGGACTGCAACGTCAGCAGTCTGGAATTCGTCGGGCAGGGTCTGGATTGGAGTTTGCTGCAGTCTCGTTGGGCGGGGTCTGGTGTGGATTTGCACGTGTTTCATAGCTTACTCGGGATTTATGGTGGTTTGCTACAGGGATTTGGAAGATCTACTGCAGGTGTGTGTGTGTGTGTGTGTGTGTGTGTGTGTGTGTGTGTGTGTGTGTGTGTGTGTGTGTGTGTGTGAGTGAAAATGCCCCAGGTGCAATATACTGGTGGTTAGACTCATGGTGGTGTGGTAGGGAATACCTCAGGCTTGAACCCTGTACCTTGTATGCAGGTGTTAAAGACCTGAATTCCCTACCCACCACCATTTGTAAAAACATTGCAGATTTTTGTCTCATATTTGATCTGATCTGTTCCTCATAATATCTGTGGTTTGTAAATGTTGCAATGCTTGATATTTGATGGTGCAGTGGTAGCATCGTTGCCTCACAGCTGCAGGTTATCAGGTTTGATTCTTGGCTGGGGTGCCATCTTTGTGGGGTCTGTATCTTCTCCCTGTGTTTGTATGGGTTTGCTTTTGTGTCCTCCCATGTTACAAAGACATGTCTGCATTATTTCTTCCTGGGCCTCTGCTGAAAATTGTTTTTTTGTTCCAAGTCAGACTGTCCTGATTAACAAATGTTAAATAAAATTGACAGGCATTTCAGACTTCAGGTTTCTGAATGTTTAATTCCTTACATATTTGATGGTGCAGTGGCAGTATTGTTGCCTCACAGGTATAGGTTTTCTGGTTTGATTCTTGGCTGGGGTGCTTTCTGTGTGGAGTCTGCATCTTATCCCTGTGTTTGTGTGGATTTGCTCTGGTGTCCTGCCATTTTAGAAAGACATGTGTCTACAGTATTTCTCCCTGGGCCTCTGCTGAAAATTGTTTTTGTTCCGTCAGAAGTAAAATTGACAGGCATTTGAATTTCAGACTTCATATTCTTCAGAAAATACATAGTAAAACAACTTTTTATTCTAGCAATAAATATATAGTAACACAACCTTTTATTATAGCAATTTTCTAAGTTTATAAGATGACTATTTGAAATTTGTCCTTATTTTTGGGACTGTATTACCCTGTTATTGGCTTTGTCCAGGTTTTTTGTGCTAAGGTTGACAGCTATGGAAAGAACTGAATTCACTGAATATGTTTGAGGGCTGTATTCCCTCATTACTGGGTTTGTCCAGGTGTTTTGTGCTAAGAGGTTGACAGCTATGGTGAGAACTGAATTCATTAAATGATAGCCATTTAAATTTCAGTCTTCCCCTTCACAAAGCAGCTGATTTGGCGTAGTGGTATGTTGCTCTGACTGTTTTGCACAGGGACCTTGGCAGTAAAATGTATGGTGGTAACACAGCATTTTTCTTTCACAAAGCAGGTGATATGGCATAGTGGTATGTTGTTCTGACTCTTTTGCACAGGGACCTTGGCAGTAAAATGTATGGTGTTAACACAGCATTTTATTCCAGCAGCTTTCCAAGATTATACAAGCAATGTTTAATGTGTCCCTGGTTTTTGCCCCACACCAATAAATTTGGCTTTTTCCAGATTTCTTGTGCTGCGAAGTTGAGATGCAGTTGAGTATTGAGTAGATTTTACAAGGAGCTGAGAGCTGCAGGGGAAGAGACGTTTAGTGCTGATTATGCTACGTCAGCTTGCATTGTTAATAGCACAACAGGTTGTGTACTTGCTTTTGATGCAGAAGGTTGTTGGTTCTACTCCCATAAGGGATGAATGCTGCCGTACTGAAAGTTAAGATACTAACCATGAGCCTGTTATCATTTTGCCATCCATTTTCTATTGCAATATTACTAGCTTATTTTTAATGTAATTTAGGCAATTTATTCCTCAGGGGCATCAGACACTTTATTTTTCGATGAAACCATGAAATATAAAGGTGATTGCTAGCAGCAACCTCTTCATTACAGATTTATTCAACGTGGAATTATTTAGATGACTTTTTTACTACTTTAGAGATTGTGCATATTTACTGATAATGGTGGACTGTAGAATTGTGCATATTTACTGATAATAGTGGACTGTAGAAGTTTGAGTAGACTTTTATGACTTCAATGCATTAGAGCGGCCCGCATGTCATCTAATATAGAAATTATGGAACAAGAAATGAATGTTATCTACAACATGTTTATAAATAGAGGTTACCCTGAGGCTATGCTTAACCCTATAATTACTTATGTTAAAAATGAATGAGGTAAAAAATTTTCACCTTTATTAGGGAAACCTTTTTTTGCAAAACAAAAAAGATGAACAAAACAGGAACATTTGTGTACTTATGTTTAGTCCGTACACGAATTTCATCAAAGATATATTTAATAAACATTGGAACCTCATCACTACATCTGACGAAGTTAGTGAAATAACAGGTCCACTACCTAAGTTTGTGTTCAAGACCTCTGTAAACATCAAAAACATGTTAGAAGGTAATAAGGAAAAGAAGAACGGGGGAAAGAAGTACACACCAACAGGAAAGTGTGGCGCCTGCAAGCAATGTAATGAGATTAACAATGCCAATGTCATTAGGTTAAACAACACAGTGAAGACACGGTTGTTCAGCTTGGGAGGGAATTGTAATACCCCGAGAGTGGTTTATGTTGCTAAATGTACTTCACGTGATGCATACTACATAGGGAAGACTGAAAGGAAACTTAAAACAAGAATATATGAACATTTATATAAGATTAAGAAACAAGAACCTAAAAACGCTTTAAGTAAGCATATATTAGATAGAGGTCCTGACCATAGTTTCCTTTTTAGCATTATTGACCACATAAGCAATATAGGATTAGGGGGAAACTGGAAAACGTATCTTGCCTTGTTGGAAAGCAAATGGCAAATAACATGTGACGCTACAACTTATCCCGGGCTCAACGACTTTATCAGCATTAAACCTTTTCTTTTATTAGATGCTTAATCTATTTTTACCATTTTATGATTATTGATTCATATATTTACATATTTATATATTTATATACTATATTTATATAACTATATATTTATCGACATATATTTTTAACATATTTATATCTCATTCACTTCACATATTTCATACATGTTTATATCTATATATATTTTTTACATACATTTTTTCATGTTCAACACCCATTTTGACAGGTTCACTGTCATTTTACTTCCCACACCAAATTTATACAAATTTATACTATTTTTATCGAATAATGGATACCTAACAGAAGCATTCATCATTTATTTGTCACTGGTTAGATGGTTTCTAAACATTTTACATTAGTTGGTCATTATATAGGCATGCCCCCAATGAATTACATAATTTTTGGTTTTAACTGTAGAGGAGGTTTTATAAGGAATATATGGTAGTTTGTATATTAGAAATTTATTGTTGAGGAAATTGAACATCAATTGTTTAAACTTTTAAATGTTTAAATGTTTTCAATTTCAACCTGTGTTATTAATTAATGATTTTTGGCACCTAAAACACTTTAAAAGGATTGTAATTACTCTGTTTACTGGTTCTGATGAAATCTGCTTGTTTGCGGATGAAAGCGCTTAACCGGACTACCAGGCTTGAATTTTGTGTTTCACCTTTTATTGAATGGTAAAATAAACTTTGGTGCTTTACTCTTTCTCCAAGCGGAAGTTTCTTTGGATTACTGCATTGGGAACAATTGGTTCGTGGTTGTGGTTTGCTTCATCATTTTTGTACTCAGTTTTTTCCTTTCCCGATGGCTGATACTTCTGAGTTACCACCCGCTTCATTGGAGAACGACGAGCTTGTTTCTTTAAGGCCAGACGTCAACTCTCTTCAAGCTGACGTCAGCAAGTTATTGGACCTAGTGAACACACTTTCTTTTAACATCATTCAGCGGACAGAGTCAGTTCCTTCTGACTTAACAAAACCTGCAAATTCAATGGGCTTAAACGTTAAACCAACGGTTACGAGTGGCAACGTAACTGTTGCAGATAACGTTAGTTCTTTTAACAACAGTTGCAATGAAATTCCAAACGCGCAACCTCCAAATGTTCAAATACTTGTTTCAGGAGGGATTTTGCAGCGTCAAGATAAACAGAGTACTAATAAGGAAAAAACTTCAGACAACAATTTAAACGCCTCTTTGGATGTTGACTGCACTTTTGATTTCAGCCTTTTCTAACTGGATGACGAGTTAAACCGACAAGGAGCCAGACCAAAATATCGTGATGTGGTAAAAACATATTCTACCACAACTAAACACCAGGACCCCAAAAAAGGTACTGTCAATAAGAAATCTATCTCCAGCCCATTGTTTAAACCTAACAGGCACTGCAATAAAAGCCAAGCAGGGTATGGTTTGGAAAAATGTAACAAACTTGGGGACATTGATAATTTTTTAAATTGTGATGTTGTTTTTAAACAAAAAGACATTGATCATGTTCATAAAAAGACTAACTACACCTCAAGTGAAATTTTAATTAAAGACAAAATATATGCATTGGGGAAGAAAATCTTACATGCAAAATGTATTAAGATTGACAATGCCTATTTACAACAGTGTATCAATTCAGGAATTGTACCTAAAGGGTTACGTTTTTTTAAGTTACCACTAGGGTTAGAATACAATGACAATGTTATTAATGATTTTAACAGTATGTTTGACGAATTTGGTTTTTTATTTATGAAAAAATTGATGAAGTATAACGATGAAAAAATGGGATTTATTACTAATGAAATTGAGAGTTTAAATGAGGAAATAATTCAAGATATAAACTTTGACAAATGGTACGAACTATACCACAAACAATTTCAAACGGCTGAACATAAGGCAGCCATTACATTTAACAGGAAAAACAGGAAAATTGATAGAGATTTGGGTTCTTACAAAATGCAGAGAGCCTATATATGGCCACACAATAGAAAGACCTACACTTACCCCCGTATGGAATTTGATAGAATAGACAGAGGTTGTATTGACTCCTGGGGAATAGAAGATGATGAGAATTTTCAAGGGGGACGGTTTCACCCTGCCCCCAAATTTTACAAAAGAAGAATTCTACACTAGATAAAGATGTGTCAGTAGTTTTATGTGATTCTAAGTGTGATTTAACATGTTCAGGAGGTACTAAGGCTAACAATGACAGTACACAAGAACTGATTGAATTGGCCACAGGAGATCAAACACCCCCGACGATACACACCTCTCACGGTTTAAAAGTTTATAATTATACTGAGTTTGACATTAATGAAGATTTTTGTTTGTTATTTAGTAAGGGGATGAAATTCATCCCTACGCCCCGGTTCAACATTGTTGATACTATAAAGGAAATCAAATTTTATTGTCGTAGACTAAATTTGGCATTACAGTTTAAAGACAAGAATAGGGTTTGTGACAACTTGAGTGGGAATCACAAATTAAAGAAGAAAAGTGCATTCATACCTGGTTACCACCCTACTGTTGCCCAATTTGAGAAGATTGTCACTCAAGACTTGTATTGGTTAAACCATTAGGTTAAGGTTAAAAATGACTATGTATTTTCACAAAAAGACAACCTCACTCTTAAAGAGAGGCATTGTTTGAATGACATAATAAACAACCGGGACATCAGGATAATGAAGCCAGATAAAGGAGGCGGGATTGTCATTTTTAACACTATTGATTACAATCAAGAGATTTATAACATCCTCCACAATTCTGGTAAATATGAGGAAATATCCCTTAATGGAGTAAATATAGGTTACAAACGTATTGACTTAGCAATTGAAGAATATTTGCTGGACAATAGGATTACTAATGACACATATGAATTTATTAGGGAAGAATTCCCAAAGATGGCTACTATATTTGGGATACCTAAGTTACATAAGAACCTCAAGAAACCTCCTTTTAGGCCAATCATCTCTGGTTCAAAATCCAAAACTTTCAACATAGGGGTCACTATTGACACTTGGACAAAGCACATTTACAACAATGTGAACCACTTGACCAAGGACTCATGGAATTTCTTGGCTAATCTGACTCCATTATTGTGGCAAAAGGATTTAATTTTCTTAACAATAGACGTGGTAGACCTCTTTTCTAGTATCCCTAAAGAGATCGGCCTGGAATTCTTTTGTAACAGTCTAAGGAAATATTCTGTTCTTAGTTGGGACAAAATAAATCTTATAATGGACTCGATGGGATTGGTTTTGGACTACAACTTTTTAGAGTTCCAAGGGGAACTTTTCAGACAGAATAGTGGGGTCGCTATGGGGGCCTCTTGTGCCCCTGTGTTTGCCAATCTCGTCATGTTAGAATGGGAATCCCCATTTGTTTTCTCTAGCGAGTTCTACAAATATATTGTTTACTACACAAGATATCTTGATGATTTGTTTATACTTTGGAATGGACCTGTCGAATTGATCAAGGTTTTTATTGACTATCTGAACAACACAACTAGTTTTTTGAAATTCACTTATAAGTTTGAAAGAAAAGGTATTCCCTATTTAGACACTTTCATTAGTACTAATGATAAGGAATTTGAGTCAAGAATTTATAGGAAAGAGACTTTTTCGAATGACTATTTAATTTATGGAAGTTGTCATCCCCCACATATTTTTAAAAGTGTATTTAAGGGTCAATGCATTAGAGCGGCCCGCATGTCATCTAATATAGAAATTATGGAACAAGAAATGAATGTTATCTACAACATGTTTATAAATAGAGGTTACCCTGAGGCTATGCTTAACCCTTTAATTACTTATGTTAAAAATGAATGGGGTAAAAAAATTTCACCTTTATTAGGGAAACCTTTTTTGCAAAACAAAAAAGATGAACAAAACAGGAACATTTGTGTACTTATGTTTAGTCCGTACACGAATTTCATCAAAGATATATTTAATAAACATTGGAACCTCATCACTACATCTGACGAAGTTAGTGAAATAACAGGTCCACTACCTAAGTTTGTGTTCAAGACCTCTGTAAACATCAAAAACATGTTAGAAGGTAATAAGGAAAAGAAGAACGGGGGAAAGAAGTACACACCAACAGGAAAGTGTGGCGCCTGCAAGCAATGTAATGAGATTAACAATGCCAATGTCATTAGGTTAAACAACACAGTGAAGACACGGTTGTTCAGCTTGGGAGGGAATTGTAATACCCCGAGAGTGGTTTATGTTGCTAAATGTACTTCACGTGATGCATACTACATAGGGAAGACTGAAAGGAAACTTAAAACAAGAATATATGAACATTTATATAAGATTAAGAAACAAGACCCTAAAAACGCTTTAAGTAAGCATATATTAGACAGAGGTCCTGACCATAGTTTCCTTTTTAGCATTATTGACCACATAAGCAATATAGGATTAGGGGGAAACTGGAAAACGTATCTTGCCTTGTTGGAAAGCAAATGGCAAATAACATGTGATGCTACAACTTATCCCGGGCTCAACGACTTTATCAGCATTAAACCTTTTCTTTTATTAGATGCTTAATCTATTTTTACCATTTTATGATTATTGATTCATATATTTACATATTTATATATTTATATACTATATTTATATAACTATATATTTATCGACATATATTTTTAACATATTTATATCTCATTCACTTCACATATTTCATACATGTTTATATCTATATATATTTTTTACATACATTTTTTCATGTTCAACACCCATTTTGACAGGTTCACTGTCATTTTACTTCCCACACCAAATTTATACAAATTTATACTATTTTTATCGAATAATGGATACCTAACAGAAGCATTCATCATTTATTTGTCACTGGTTAGATGGTTTCTAAACATTTTACCTTAGTTGGTCATTATATAGGCATGCCCCCAATGAATTACATAATTTTTGGTTTTAACTGTAGAGGAGGTTTTATAAGGAATATATGGTAGTTTGTATATTAGAAATTTATTGTTGAGGAAATTGAACATCAATTGTTTAAACTTTTAAATGTTTAAATGTTTTCAATTTCAACCTGTGTTATTAATTAATGATTTTTGGCGCCTAAAACGCTTTAAAAGGATTGTAATTACTATGTTTACTGGTTCTGATGAAATCTGCTTGTTTGCGGATGAAAGCGCTTAACCGGACTACCAGGCTTGAATTTTGTGTTTCACCTTTTATTGAATGGTAAAATAAACTTTGGTGCTTTACTCTTTCTCCGAGCAGAAGTTTCTTTGGATTACTGCATTGGGAACAATTGGTTCGTAGACTTTTATGATGGAAATGTTCTGAATTGGGCAGTTTTGTCATTGGTGCAAGCGTTTTGTTTCATTGTTTACTGGAAAAATGTTCAAAGCAATAGGAAGGTGTATCAAACAGCACATGTATGTTTCATATGCAAGGGGCCTATGATTTGAAAACAGCCCAAAATTAATCTTTATCTGCCACGGGTAAAATGTATTTTCTTTGAATGTGGGTTTCAATGTTGTTTCAATGAATGTGAGTTTCAATGGCAGAGAAGTTTTAATGCCAAGTTTGTTTAGCAGATGTCAGTGTTTGTGCTGTAAAATGCAAAATAAAACTTTCAAATGAAGTTCAAATCATTATAGAAGTAAATCAGTATGCACATTAGTGTTTATGGTAAATGGAGTGAAACAGCCAAGCAATGGATCATTGGAATGGCTACAGGGGGAGGCTCCATTTGACCATGGTTTTGTGAGGGGGAAGGGTGGCAAACTTAGGCAGCCCCAGCTGAACCATACCTCCCAACTGTCCAGATTTTCAAAGAATGAATAGATTTTTTGCTTCTTATTTTTGGTTTGTTCCTCATAAAATTTGTGGTTTTCTGGCAAATCATTTAGGAATTAAGTCACTAAATAATGACACACCAAGTTTCAGACTTCATAACCTTCAGAAAAATGCATGCTAAAGTAAGACCTGTTCTATCAACTGTCTCAGTTTATACAAGAGCAATTTTCAGTACTGTTTATATGTTCCCCCGATATATTTGGCCTTGTCCAGATTTATTGCATTAACAGGTTGAGAGGTACATGCAAATAAATTGCTTTATAGAATTAGGCATAGCCAAACCTCTCAACTGTCCCTGATTTTGGTTCAAAATGTTGCTCTTCCCCTAATGATCCCTCCGCAAAATAGCAATTTTGGAAGAAAACATGGAGGGTTTATAATTAAGAAATAACTGTAATAATCAGTTAGATTACTTTTATTTCAGAAATGCATGTAGATTCTTTTATTTTGTCAGCTGCTCAAGTTAGCAGTACTAATATTAAAGTATCCCTTCTTTGACAGGTTCCCAGCTGTATTGTGTTGCTATTTTATATTTTTGCATCACATTTTTGGTCCATTTTTCATAAAATTGTGTTTTTTTGGCAAATTAGTTACAAATCATTAAAGACTGAAGTTAGAAAATAATGACAGACATGTGAGTTTCAGATTTCATGCCATTCAGAAAATTCATACTTATGCAAGACCTCTATTATCTTTCTAAGTTTATAAGAGCAATATTTAAAAAATTGTCCTTATTTTTGTGCCTTTGTCCCATTTCTTTGTATGGCTTTGTCCAGATTTCTTGCTCTGAGGTTGAGAGGTATGACAAATGTGTCAGGGCCATCACAAGTCAGCCAGAGACATTTCAAACTGTGACATACTTGTTGCGCCCCACTCCCCCATGTAGTGACTCTGGATGTGTCAAAGCAAGGCAAGGAGTAGTTATGCAGTTTAAATGTGCAGAGTATCCCCCCTTCATGGTAGACACAAGTACTAGAGTGGCTTTTCATCTGTCCTTGAATTTTACAGAATTGTCTGGTTTCTATCATATTTTTTTGTACTGTTGATTTATGCTTATTACTCAAAGTGCCTGCTGTTCTGTGTTTAAGTAGCAATACTTTAATGACCATTAGGTAAGCTTGGCTGAGATTGCAAGATGCAAGTAAGCTTTAATAAGCATACTGTTAAAGAATTGCCAACATTGAAAGCCTTTCTGTTGCCATGTAGAGAATACTTAACTAGATAATGTATAAGCCTTGGGTATTGAAATGCATATGCCAGTATTTGTAATAAAGGACAGGACTACATTATTTTAAGAGTCTCATTACACTTGGAGACTTCCAGTCATCTCTGCAGGCTTTACCCGTAAACAGAATGCCAATCGTGTGGTCCATAACCTGTAAAGTAATCCTTTTAGTGTGGTCCATAACCTGTACGGTAATCCTTTTAGGCAATGTATCTTGAGCTTATTTCTTGTTTGCTTTTCATTTTTTACTTTGATCATGTTTTACCCATGAAACAAGTAGATGTCAGGCAGCAGGTCTTTTTTTTTGGATAAGGAACATTTTTACAAGTGGGGGCATCAGAGATTTCTACTTTCAGCATGTTACTTGGTACTTTAATAAAGCTGAATATAAATTATAATTAGAACTGCAGTGCAATAAGTGGTTTGAGTTGAGTACTGCTTGTTTTTCTTATACTTGATTTTGACTGGCATTCCATTAATGTATTTAAAAAAAGTAATTTATTTTTTCATGTCTCACAACCTTTTTTGTTTCCATCTAGATATTAAGCTGTCATGCAGCCAATGTACTGAAATATTTTTATTCTTCTACACTTCATTTTGTCTTGACTGGACTCTCATAATGACTGTTTGGCACCCAGGGCATTATATTTAGTTTTTGTGGTTTTGAGCATAGCTCCTCCCATTTCTAGTTGGCTGCACCCCTTCCCATTGACCCCACCCATTCAGCTGTCTCTTGCAGCCCCCCTTTGATTTGAAGTCACCAGCCGCCACTGATTCTAAAGGCTAGAGTACTAGAAAGATACACCCTTTTGCCCTTATATGCTATATGTGCCTGAAGTACAAGTTTGATATTTTTCTTCTGCATGTGATTGGAACATTATTTTATTTCGGTGGGGATGCTAAAGTAACATTTATTCTGTTTGGTTCCATATTTGTGCTTTTCTTTAGTGAACTGAAGTTCAACAGCTCTGTTAGTGCTGCAGGCTTTGTGAAGGAACACATGACTAATTTAGGGATGTTTTCACTTACTCCAGTTTGGACTTGGTGAAGTTAGTATACTTAAATAGGGAGATGTGAAGGCGATCTCCCCATGTGCTAGGTGCAGGGGCACATGATCAACTGCAGGAGGCTTGAACCCCTGCTGTATACTTTTTTTTATTTAATCAATGTTTGCAGCTCATTGATTTACTGGGTTCAGTTTTAGTGTCATGCATGTAGTGTATCTGAATGTTCTTTTTATTTTTTTTCAACCCAATGCATGCTGATATTCAGTCTTTGCTATCCAACAGGTAATCACATAGGCCATCACTCATGCAGCCATTAGGGTTTCTCTTGAATGGTTCTAACCCTGCCACTGTTACTGTTACAGACACCCAGTGCACATTATTGTTGTGGCATCTCATGTTCTCCACATGGTGTGCTTATGCTCCCATACACACTTCCCATGATGGATACCACTGCCAGCTCTGGACCAGCAAAGCCACATCTCCCTGTACTACAGCAGTTGTGAATGTGCTGTAGTACAGGGAGATGTGGGCTTGGTGGTCCCTGCTTGCATGACAGTAATCGGTCAGTTAGAATCATCATCTCCCTCTCCCCATGGAGGGTGAGCCACTGCAAGCGACTCACACTCACCCTCTTCTGTCCACCTCTAACCAAGTCAGTAACAGATCTTGGGCTGTCTGGGTCATAGACTGAACTTTATCCCCTTACAACATACAGACAGGCTTCATATACTTTGACTGTTTGACGTGAATTCACATGAAATAAGGGTGAAAACGCAATATTATTATAACAAAGGACATGAATGATCTTGTATCAATACAAAATGCTTGTCTCTGTGTTAAAGATGATTGATGTAATACTCAGTCATACCACTGTATGCCTGAGGTATGTAACAAAAGGTATAAAAGCTTTGTTTAGGAGATTTAGTTCTGTGTTCCCATGTACTTATGATGTCATTTGCGCTGTGCTAGGTACTTCAGGACAGGCTGTTATTTGCTCAAAGGTCAAGGAAACTAATAAATGAAAGCTAATAAAGTTGTATGTTTCCCTTCAGAACACATAAATCTTTTGCTTTTTACTAAAGAAAGCTAATAAAGTTTATCTGGGAGCTATAAACATAAGGTACTAATTTGTCAGTAAACATTTATGGCTAGTGGCAGTGCATAAATAGGTTTTAATCATTAGAAGTTTGCCATATAAAATTGGAATAACAGTCAATTTAAGTAGTCAGTCAGGCAGGATCATGCTTCTCTTGAGGGCAGTTAATTTTATTAAAAAACTATCTTAAATATATATCAATATTTAACAAGATGGGTCACCAACAAAACAGACTTTTCCAGGAAGTAATAAATAAGGTCAATAAGCCACATTTCAAGGTTGAAAAGGCCACATAGAAAGTCATCATTAAAGAAAAACACAATGAGAGCAGAAGAGGCGATAATGAAAAAGATGACAAATGGCAGAAGATGGAACTGCTGAAAGCTTTTGCTTGTCTGCAGCTTCCAAGAAACGGAGTCCCTGTAGTCTGACAAGGAATTATCACCTGATAATTAACATTTATGTTTATGCTGACTCTGTTTATGCTAATTCCTATTTAACAGAATTAGAAAACAATATATTTTCCAGTGGCGGAGCCAGAAGAGCTATGGATGGAGGAGCTACCACTGTCTAAAAACAGATGTCAGCAGTTATCCAGTGCTATACAGTCTCACATCTTGGTACACACATCCCTTATTTTCTTTTCATGTTCTGTATATTTATATATATATATATATATATATATATATATATATATATATATATATATACTAAGAAATGAACTTTGTGACAATAACAGCATTCAAAAAATAGTAAATCACACCAACAACTCTTGTAGAACATGTCTTTCTGAAGAAGTCTTGATAATAAATAAGACGAAAGCGCTAAAGTTCTACAAGAGTTGTTGGTGTGATTTACTATTTTTTGAATGCTGTTATTGTCACAAAGTTTATTTCTTAGTCAAAATTTCTTCTCTTCATTCAATTTTTTTTTGAGTGCGGTTAATTTTAGTAGTAGATATATCTATATCTATATATATATATATATATATATATATATATATATATATATATATATATATATATAATATGTGTGTGTGTGTGTGTATATATATATATAACCAGGGCTTAATGATCATTGGTGATCATGGTGGTCACCGTGCATTTTGGTATATATATGAATAATAAATATATTTTTTTGTTAATAGGGATTTATACATGAGTTTTGATCTAGTAATATGGATAGTGGGTACATAATTATATGTTTCAATTTATCATTTCAACTAACAGGTTATATCTTTGTTTAATGTATTTCCATGTTTTATACTATTATATAAAACTAGCAGTCAAAATCTTGTATCATGCATTGGGTTTTACTATATGTATGTGATTATTGCATTTAAACATATTGTGGAACACCACTAGGGGGCAGGGTAAATCCCTGCTATAAAAATGCATGTAAAGTGTTTATTCTGCACTCACTGATGACGCTCTTTGGAGTGAAACCGGTTTGGGGGATGTGCATCACTAAATAAACAGCTTATTTTTAAGCTTAATGCTGCTCGTGTCTCCTGCTTTGTGCTGGAACTGTTTTTTGGTGCTTTTTCTATTTGTTCCGTGCACTTCTTTGACGACCGTGCAACTGTGGTATTGGGAATTGGCTTATTTTGCGGTTTGCTGGTCATCATAGTGGCTGATATAACGTAGATTCGCTATATCGTTGATTCACTGAATTGTTCATTTTGAACTAAAGGGGACCTTTACAAGTAAGCAGTGTTCGTGTTTGTGCACTTTCCATTATGGCAGAATCCGGAGAAGATTTGATGTGTTATATGGAAAACATTTTGGCGGACAAAGATGATTGTTCTGTTTTTGGACAACAGGACACCACTTCCAATAATATTGCTGCCGGTGTGGCGACGCCGGATGAGGGAAAGGACATTGTGGACTGTTTCAAACGTTTGGGACAGTTGTCCCGTAAGGTACGCTCCCTAATATGGCACAATAGATTGTTAAAGGCCTATTTGCAGGCCAATATAATACCACGAGGGTTACGCTTACATGTAGAGCCTGGGGTTGGCTCTGAAAATCAAGCGTTTATGTCAAAATGGAGGGCGGTGCAGTCTACTGCCTCCATGTTGTTTATTGAATTGCTGATTGAATACTATGATTCTCAGATAAATGAAAGCAATTTGCTTTTACAGGCATGTCAGGAGCGTATTTCTACATTTTCTGATAGGGGACAATATCAGCATTTGTATTCTACATTTAAAATGGATATGGAGCGGCATGAACGTGATTTAAAGACACGAAAGATGAAGAAATATACTAGAGACATGACTGATTATAAAAATAATGTGGTGTACACTTGGAAACAATCAAAAAGGGGTGTACGTTTTGAATCCAAAAAAAGTGGGTCTATTAAACGTAAAAGGGTTAGACCTATCTTAAAAGTTCCACATAGTATTGAAGTGTCTGATTTTTCATCCAGCGTTTCAAACACAGACACTGATAATGATGCGGGGGACACTGAGCAGCATGGTTCACCAGTGAGAAAGAAGCCCAACACCCCTTTAGACGGGGGGGCCGTAAACATCGGCGGAGAGGAAATAAGGCTGTTGTTTCAGTCCAAAATACAAGCAGTGAAGATGTAGCTAAATCTGATGTTAATGGGGCTATTGAAATTGAGAATGCTGATGTTAATAATTTGATTGTTAATCTGTCAAGATGCACATTTGATGAAAACCAAATTAAACTTTTGAATAAAGGGCTTGGATATGTACCATCATTTTATGTGTCCCATTATGATGTTATCAAGGATGTTAAGCAATTTACCAGAAATTTGAATTTAAAGTATTATTTTGCACACCAGGCACAAAGTAGTAATAACAATGTGGATGATAGTTTTCATTTTAGAAAATCTGAGTTTCAACCTCCATATAATGCTGTGGTTAAAACTTTTGAAAACTTGGTAATGCAAGATATACAGAATAACTGCACTAGCATATTTGTTAACCATGCTAGGAATCTTAATAAAGATGAATATGAGGCTTTGCAAACCCTGAGTAACAATAAGGATATTATCATAGTGGGGGCTGATAAGGGTGGAGCAACTGTGATTTGGGACAGGACTGAGTATACTCAAGAGGCTCTAAAACAGCTTAATGATCACGTCTCATATATTAAACTTCCAATGGATCCAACACATGATTTCAAGAGTGTAATAGATGGTTTTCTAAAGAGAGCATCAAAAAGAGGCATTATAACTGAGTCTTTATATAAACAACTGACAGTTGATATACCTAGGCATCAGTATTTCTACCTTGTCCCCAAGATACACAAAACCTTGATAGGCACCCCAGGTAGACCAATAGTGGCAGGCAGAGGTTCATTGACAGAACCACTCTCTGAATACCTGGAATACAGGTTGAAGCCTCTTTTGAGTCAGGTTAGGGCACGTATTAAAGATACCACCCAGTTTTTATCTTTAATGGGGGATTTACAGGTACCTGTGCAAGCATATTTAGGGACTCTGGATGTCCAATCCCTATATACCAGTATCCCCCATCAGTTTGGTATTCATGCCATACAATTTTGGTTACTACAAGCTGGTGCTTATACCAGGGATGATATGGATCTAATCATTAATATTTTAACTTTGGTATTAGAACATAATGTCTTCAGTTTCCAGGGTCAATGGTATCTCCAAAGTAAAGGGACAGCCATGGGGGCGACTTTCGCCCCAACTTATGCAGACCTATTTATGGGCTTTTTTGAGATACAATACATTTACCAGGCTGACTTTCCATTCAAAAAACAGCTTTTGATGTGGAGGAGATACCTAGATGACTGCTGGGTTATATGGAATGGGACTGAGGGGGTATGGAATGAATTTGTTCAATATCTCAATAGAAATGTCTTCGGGATAAAATTTACAGGTAAAATACACCTGTTTACAGTTGATTTTCTTGATGTGCATGTTACCAGGACATTGGATGGCACAATAGCTACTACTGTACATAGAAAACCATTTTCGAAGAACTCTCTATTATTGGCAAATAGTTGTCATCCACCCCACATAATTAATAACATACCCAAAGCCCAATTCCAACGCATCAGAAGAATGTGTTCCTCTGATGAGGAATATGATACACAAGCAGCAGTCTTAAAACAGAGATTCATGGATCGTGGATATTCTGAACCAAAGTTGTATACAGCTTACTCTGAAGGCAGAAAGCTGAATAGAACACAGCTGTTAGAACCTAAATCTGTTGATAATGTTAATGATTCTTCCGTGGTGAGATTTATCACCAGCTATGGTAGTAATACCTTTAAGATTAAAAAAATCATCTCTAAATACTGGCACATTTTTACAAGTGACCCCTTCTTTTCAGATATACTATCTGATAAATGTAATTTTGGTTATAGACGGGGCAAGACACTGGGGCAATGCTTTTCAGGTTTTAAGAATGAAGTCCCTAGTCAAAAATATATGTTTAGAGGTCGCCCGGGTTGTACCTTTTGTGGTAATTGTAGATACTGCAAATTAGTGTCTAGAACTTCTTCGTTTACATCTATAAATACCAGTAAGGTCTATGACATTAGATATCATATCAAATGCAGTAGTACTTGGGTGATCTATATGGCTGTTTGCAAATGTGGAGCTTTCTACGTAGGACAAACGTCCTGTAGTTTCAAACAAAGGATAGCCCTTCACGTTAGTGATATCAAATGCAAACGTGAAAGGAGCGCCCTATATAAGCACACTTTAGTACATGCAGCTTCTCATTTTATTTTTGTAGGGATTGATATGTTAACATCCAATGTCACTAATGAAGCTCTAAGACATCAGCTATTAAATAATTTAGAACGCAGGTGGATTGTCAATCTTGGAGCACTATTCAAACCAGGGCTTAATGATCATTGGTGATCATGGTGGTCACCGTGCATTTTGGTATATATATGAATAATAAATATATTTTTTTGTTAATAGGGATTTATACATGAGTTTTGATCTAGTAATATGGATAGTGGGTACATAATTATATGTTTCAATTTATCATTTCAACTAACAGGTTATATCTTTGTTTAATGTATTTCCATGTTTTATACTATTATATAAAACTAGCAGTCAAAATCTTGTATCATGCATTGGGTTTTACTATATGTATGTGATTATTGCATTTAAACATATTGTGGAACACCACTAGGGGGCAGGGTAAATCCCTGCTATAAAAATGCATGTAAAGTGTTTATTCTGCACTCACTGATGACGCTCTTTGGAGTGAAACCGGTTTGGGAGATGTGCATCACTAAATAAACAGCTTATTTTTAAGCTTAATGGTGCTCGTGTCTCCTGCTTTGTGCTGGAACTGTTTTTTGGTGCTTTATATATATATATATATATATATATATATATATATATATATATATATATATATACATACACATATATGAAGCTATGAGCATTAAATTGAAGAAAGTGAATAAATTTCATACAAACATTAAAGGCATAAGCAGAATATTTAACAGCAGGTATTCACGTTAGACAAAAGTAATTTTTTTATTTCACTTACCCCACCCCCAGTCCTTCTACACCATCTGGATGACCTCATCATGTATTTTCATAGCTTGTCTCAGTCTTCAGCTTTTTCTTCAGTTCTTTTAGTGCACTAACTGGGCAATACTTCACTGAAATAAATTGATTAAGCCAGGCATCTGGGTAGCTGCTAGGCCCCCCATAAGTTATGGGGATCTAGATTCTCTAATGTGCATTTAAGAGATGTTTTTTAATCTTTTGAGCCAATGAAGGCCTGAATAAAAATCTTGACTAAGGAAAGAAATAGGTTGTGTAGAATATTTAAGGTTGAAATAATATTTCCCAATAAAATAAAAAGACAAAAGTTTACGATATGCAATTCATATCTAGAAACAGTGTTTGCCTTCCTAACCTCCCCAAAATAGTCACCTTCTATAAACTACTCTGGTGTTAGATTAAGATGAATGTGAAAGAACAAGTGGCTACACTCATACATTTTACACTGTCGTTATTATTCATATAAACAGCATGACCACTAATTCCTACCACCAAAGGATCAGCATCTGGATACGTCCATGTTTCTCCTGCAGTACACTGCCTCTATATAAGCTATAGTAACTTCCTGTGCAAGCCTCCGAGTTCTTACAATGACAAAAATTAAGGAAAAAATGGCAACACTGTCTCCAGACCCCACATAATATACACCCTTCTGAATACAAACATAGGCATGGCTAGTTTTAGACTGAGACCTAGTGAAGGTTAAGCCTCCCCTTCTAAGTCTGTGTCAAAATCCACTTACAAAACTGGCGTTGTGGGTGTTGTCCTAAGAAATGTCGAGTCTAAATGCTCTATAATGTATTTTTGTTTTATTTTTAAAAGACAGCTGAATGAACGCAGGTCACCACACCAAAAACAGGAAGTTTCAACCGTTTATTGTTAAGCGCTTTTCGTCTTAGGAGATCCCAATACTTCTTCAGACAAAGTAAAAGCACACACGCCTCTTCTTTTATTGTACACAATTAAAATGTTTCATACACCCACTGGTTGCAGAAACATTGAGTCATTAAATTAACCTAAAGAGCGTTTAACTTGAAAGCAAAAGCCCGCCCACTGTAGGCAGATCACAACACAATGAATAAATTGTACGGGCTGCAAACTTTCGTCTTTTGACATGAGTAAAATCAGTAACAAACAAATACCATAAAGGCAATAACTGCCAGTTTGAACTTTCTTGCAAACGAAAAATTAAAGAACTAAAAGCCAAACATTAAGTCATCAATTTGACCTACGAAGCCTTTAGCTTGAAAACAAAAGCCCGCCCACTATATGCAGATCACAACACAATGAATTGGACAAACGGGCTACAAACTTTCATCTGTTAGCATGAAAGAAATGAGTAGCTAATATGTACGATGAAAGCAATAAATGCTAGTTTAAACTTTTGTACGAACAAAAACTTACTGACAGAATAAAACCTGACACGTACTGTTACAAGTATCAAGAGTTAAAACTGGTTCTGCTTGTCCTAAACCTAACCAAAACAACCTCTTAAAAGCTACCTAATGATAAACAGTTAAGATAGTTAAAATTGCCTCAACAACGTTAAAAAGTGCAAGAATACAGTGTTGAAAATTAAATATTAAATGTGAGACTTTATGTGCAACTAGATCGTCTTAAGAGGCTAAATATTAAATATTAAACAATAAATGTTAAATGCTGAACAATATGTACAACCAAATCATCTTAGGAGGCTCTTTAGTTTTAAAATACAATGAATGGAGCACATTTCATTTAAACCTGGGAATGTGCTTGCGTAGTGCAAATTTGCCACATGAGTTCTAATACTTCAAGACGGATGACTTCGGGTCCCCCTCTCCCAGCAGAACTTATACAGTCAATAGCCCTAAACAAAAATTTATGGTTGACAATATCAGCTACATGTTTTGCCAGTGCATTGATCGTTTTTAATTTTCTGATGTGATATGTGTGCTCGTAAACACGTTCCCGAAGTTTCCTGTCCATTTTGCCAATATAGAATGCTGGACACTGTTGGCACTGGGCAAGATAGACAACAGCTTTGGACTGGCAACTGAATTTGTGTTTGACTTTATATTTTTGACCTCTAATTCTAAACTGTTCCCCTGTATTCATGTGCGAACAAAAGTTGCACATGTTACATTGAAACATACCTTTCCTGATAGGAAAGTGTGACCCATTTACCTCCAAGAGATGTTTTAAATTTTTTCCTCTCCTCCAGGTAATTTTTGGGAACTCGGGTAGGGTGGGTCACCTTCCTCCACTACAGCAGGTGTCACTCAACTTATCAAAAGAGATCTGTAGTAAAAGGGCAACTTGTTAGGGCTGCCCGAATGGTGTCAAAATTCACAGATTTTATAGAGGAATGTAACACACTCAGATCTATGTTTTTGGGTTGATGAATTAATTCAAGAGGTTAGTTATATGAGAGAACAGGGGACATACCAACCAATTTTAAAAGGCCCCCATAGGAATGAGTATTCATCAAACCAGCTCATGACCCACCCCTACCGTGAGTCCACTCCCACCATTTTGTAGTCTTTTCACATCATTTAGCATTGATAATAAGATCATTTCATCTATCCTTCAGGAAAGGTATGTTTCAGTGTAACATGTGCAACTTTTGTTCGCACATGGATACAGGGGAACAGTTTAGAATTAGCGGTCAAAAATATAAAGTCAAACACAAATTCATTTGCCAAATCCAAAGCTGTTGTCTATCTTGCCCAGTGCCAACAGTGTCCAGCATTTTATATTGGCAAAACGAACAGGAAACTTAGGGAATGTGTTTACGAGCACATATATCACATCAGGAAATTAAAAACGATCAATGCACTGGCAAAACATGTAGCTGATAATGTCAACCATAAATTTTTGTTTAGGGTTATTGACTGTATAAGTTCTGATGGGAGAGGGGGACCCGAAGCCGTCCGTCTTGAAGTATTAGAACTCATGTGGCAAATTTGCACGGACGCTAGCACATTCCCAGGTTTAAATGAAATGTGCTCCATTCAATGTATTTTAAAACTAAAGACCCTCCTAAGATGATTTGGTTGTACATATTGTTCAGCATTTAACATTTATTGTTTAATATTTAATATTTAGCCTCTTAAGACGATCTAGTTGCACATACAGTCTCACAATTAATATTTAATTTTCAACACTGTATTCTTGCACTTTTTAACATTGTTGAGGCAATTTTAACTATCTTAACTGTTTATCATTAGATAGCTTTTAAGAGGTTGTTTTGGTTAAGTTTAGGATAGGCAGAACCAGTTTTAACTCTTGATACTTGTAATAGTACGTGTCAGGTTTTATTCTGGTCAGTAAGTTTTTGTTCGTACGAAATTTTAAACTAGCAGTTATTGCTTTCATCGTACATGTTAGCTACTCATTTCTTTCATGCTAACAGATGAAAGTTTGTAGCCCGTTTGTCCAATTCATTGTGTTGTGATCTGCATATAGTGGGCGGGCTTTTGTTTTCAAGCTAAAGGCTTCGTAGGTCAAATTGACGACTTAATGTTTGGCTTTTAGTACTTTAATTTTTCGTTTGCATGAAAGTTCAAACTGGCAGTTATTGCCTTTATGGTATTTGTTTGTTACTGATTTTACTCATGTCAAAAGACAAAAGTTTGCAGCCCGTACAATTTATTCATTGTGTTGTGATCTGCATACAGTGGGCGGGCTTTTGCTTTCAAGTTAAATGCTCTTTAGGTTAATTTAATGACTCAATGTTTCTGCAACCAGTGGGTGTATGTAACATTTTAATTGTGTACAATAAAAGAAGGGGCGTGTGTGCTTTTACTTTGTCTGAAGAAGTCTTGGGATCTCCTAAGACGAAAAGCGCTTAACAATAAACGGTTGAAACTTCCTGTTTTTGGTGTGGTGACCTGTGTTCATTCAGCTCGCTTTCTTTTGTTCCAGTTTGTGAGTTTTTATAGTTTGTGAGTTATTTTTAAAAGATAATAATTCACCCACTCACTCTCTTATGGGTCCAGTCTAACTCCTGGAGGGACTCTATGGACAACCACTGCTATCTACAGAGTTTACAAGGCAAAGGGAGAAACAGAAGTATGTTGCTAGGTCTTTCTTTCATATTACACATCCATACACTCACATCTATGGGCAATGTAGAGTCCCCAATCCATGTTATTAAATTTTTGATGTGTTGTAGAAAGCAGAGCATCCAGAGAAAATCCACACAAGAACATTGAGAACATGCAGCAGACTATACAAGCAAACACCCTAGAAGATATCCACTGCTATCTACAGAGTTTACAAGGCAAAGGGAGAAACAGAAGTATGTTGCTAGGTCTTTCTTTCATATTACACATCCATACACTCACATCTATGGGCAATGTAGAGTCCCCAATCCATGTTATTAAATTTTTGATGTGTTGTAGAAAGCAGAGCATCCAGAGAAAATCCACACAAGAACATTGAGAACATGCAGCAGACTATACAAGCAAACACCCTAGAAGATATCCTCTCTTGGCTGTCTAGTACCTACCCTCAAGAAACCATTGTTCTAGGAGACTTCAACATCGACTGGAGTATTTCATCAGAATCTCCGACCATCCATGTAAATCTATACGGATTTACTCAGATCATATCCTCCCCTACTAGGATCAGTAAACCTAACAACAAAGATAGTATCATAGATTGGATACTCATTAATAGCCATCCCCACATGTATGGGGCCGGTACCCGACCTGAAGACATAAGTGACCATTTTCTTACCTATATAATCAGACATAAGACTGACACCCCCCACCAACCTACTTACAAAACAATTAGAAACAACAAAAACTTTAACCCTGCTAATTTCCAAAATGAACTCAAAGCATGTAATTGGGCAGTCCTAAAACATCTACCACTTGAAGAAGCTGTATTATATTTCAGCGCCAAATTCCTAGCCATCCTTGATACCCATGCACCTGCACGTTCTATAAGGTCTAAAGCAAAAGTTGCTCCATGGCTTTCAAAAGAAACCAGACAAATGATCTTACTTAGAAACAAAGCTTGGACCACTTGGCGTACCACAAAATCCCCCCTAGATCAACTTAGATTGAGACAATTAAGGAACAGCACTAAAAAATCTACCACCCTAGATAAAAGAAACTTTTGTTGCCATTTACAACAGAAGCATCAAAACAATCCACAAAAGTTTTGGGCAAGCATAAATAAACTTCAACACCTACCCCCTTGACTACCATCCAAAAACCTTCGGAAGAAGTTGCCAATTCCTTTAATACTTTCTTTACAGAAACTATCCAGTCACTAGCTAACCAACTATCTCCCAGTTGCCCAAGTTCTAACACCACTGCACCTAGTTCTCAATTCCCCTTTAACTTTCAACCAGTTTCCACATCACTTATCCGTGCCCTAATCAAGAAAATAAAACATACCACCCTTGCAGAGGATCTCCTCCTAGATGAGTATCTACAAAAAGCTGTGGATGCCATAGCATACCCAATCTCTATCCTGATCAATAGAAATATATCAGAAGCCACCATTCCCTCCATCTGGAAGACATCCCATGTTATTCCACTCCACAAAGGGGGCAGTTCCACTGAACTGTCAAATTACAGACCTATAGCTATTTTGTCACCCCTGGCTAAAATTATGGAGAAGTCCATCCATAAACAACTCCTGAGCCATCTCATGCACAATCTCCTAGCTAACTCGCAGCATGGTTTCAGACCATTCCACAGTACAATCATGGCCCTCCTCTCCTTCTCCAATGTTATTAATCAAAATTGAAACAATAAGCTTTCTTCTGCCCTCTTTCTTGATCTCTCCAAAGCCATCGGCATTATCAACCACCAACTACTCATACACATACTTAAAACTATTTGCCTAGACGTCCAGGCTATCCAATGGTTCAAGTCTTATCTGAGTGGTAGACAACAGGCTGTACTATGGCAGAACAAACTATCTTCCCTTCTACCTATCACCTTTGGGATCCCTAGGGGCTCTGTACTAGGACCCCTATTATTTTCTATCTTTATTAATGACCTGTACAGTCATCCCAACAGCCACCTGCATTCACTATGTGGATGACTCCACTTTGATTTGCTCTGTCACCTCCCCTTGAAGTCTGCAGACTCAATCCCAAAATGTTTTTAATACTGTCAAAAATTGGCTCTGTAATCGATGTCTCCTATTAAATCCTAACAAAATGAAACTAGTGCTTTTCTTCCCCAGTCGTAAAGCCTCCACTCCAACCTTTACTATAAAATCTAACAATGGCACTGTCATTGTCCCAGATCCCTGTACCAAACTCTTAGGTGTAACAGTTGATAATAACCTCAAGTTTGATATGCATACTAATCAAACTATTAAAAAAGTCAATAAAAAACTTGGCTCACTATACTAGATCAAAGCTTTCCTCACTCCACTAGCTAGAATGGTAATTGCCTGTACACATCTACTTTCCACCCTCCTTTATGCATCTCCTCTCTTCACAAACTTGAGTAAGTCTGACCTTAATAAACTCTCTAGCTGCTTTAATCATACTGCTAGATTTGCCACTGAAGCAGCATATAGAACACACCACTGTCTGAACCTAAATAATCTAGGGTGGCTAGAATTACCTATCCAGCTTCAGTACAATCAGCTAATAGCAGCACATAAAATTCTCTACCAACCTGAAAACACACCCATACTTACAAAAATTATCTCTGCTTACAGCAACCTCAAGACACTTTGCTCATCCAACAAATTACTAGTCCAAACCCTCAAAAACAACAACTCATCTGGAGACTCTCTATATGCCAACTCTGTTGGCAAAATATTGAACTCACTTCCTGCTGAGCTTACTTCAGAACCCGTTCTAACCCAATTCAAAAAAAATCTAAAACAGTACTTTAAAAGGCAATGGCTGTGTCCTTGCTCTAATCCTGACTAACTTGCAGTATAAACATGTGCTAAAGAGGTCTTTTGGCCACCCCTACATTGCTTCCTAATTGTTACTCTATAATAAATCAGATTTATATATGACAGAATAAATAGGTTCATAGATTAGTACTAGGCTAAGCCTAGCCAGTTACCTCATGTGAGAATCAAACCCTGCTCCTTGTATCTGTAAGGTAAACACTTTAATCATTATGCCAACCTCCCACCTTATCCTATGTATTGTATTTGTAACAGTGCTTTAACTTGTTTAATGTAACAGTTTTTCTGTATGTATGTATGGAGCTTTTCTCCCTGGGCCTCCGCTGAAAATGGACAGGCATCCAGTCGGACTATCCTGGTCAACAAATGTAAAATAAAATAAAATAAATATACAGAAGACACCCCCAGGCGAGAATCAAACCAAAGAACCTCTTGCTCTGAGGTGGCAACATTACCCATTGTACCATCCTGAAAGATAATTAATGTTAATTATTTGTACTGCCATCCGGAAGAGTTGTGTGTGTGCCCACAACACACACACACAAACACACACATACACTACATGCTTATTTATAAACAAATTGGAGAAACACTAGTTCACTTATGGCATATCTTCAGGGAGCTGGTAAAAATCACAGCACCTTAGTAAAGCCCACACAATGACAGGAAGGACATGTAGACTGCACACAGAAGGAGCCATAGACAAAACTCAGGGAATCAAGCAATGTGACATGGCAACATTGATCACTTTACTACTGTGACAATATTCAGTTACTTTCACATAAATCCTGCCAAAAAATAATTGTTACATTAATATAGTTTTGCTTCACAGAACAGAAACAGTAGTCATAGCTTGTATTCCAGCATGCTTAACCCAAATAGAGCAGAGCCTATAATTTCATCCTCAGACAGCCCCTGTACCTATTGCCTACCTGCAATACCTGATTTGATCCTGCTAGGATGAAAAAATAGTGGTTACATTAATGTATTTTTGTTTCACATAAATGGTTGTCCCAACTTGATTAACCCAAATACACATTAGCCCTGAAAAGTCAAAACTACAACAACAAAATCATGGCCAATTATTTCATCAGCATACAGCCCCCATATATCACAGGAGATCTGCTCTGAGTTACAGCACAATGGCACTAAATACACAGAACCAACTGATATTGCCAACATCCTGGCAAATAGTTTCAGTGCTAACTTTACCCCTCTATCATCCCCTATTGGGCCCATCTCTATACCAGAAGAATGCAAAGTACCTGTAATCACGGCTGCACAGGTAAAAAATACACTCTCCAAAGCCAAGAACACAGCATCCATGGGATCTGACAACATCCCAGGCTGCGTTCTACATGAACTACAGAACGAATTGGCACCCCACCTAAGTACCATGTTCAATCATAGCCTCACTTCAGGCTTTGTGCCCACTGAATGGCGCACAGCAATGGTTATCCCACTCCACAAAGGGGGAGCCACCATGGACCCTAGGAACTACCGCCCCATTAGCCTGATGAGCCTGGTCTGCAAGGCTATGGAGCATATCATCATGGAACTTATAAACAATGACATTGGTAATCTCCAAACTCTGGACCCTACCCAGTTCGGGTTTGTAAAAGGCAGATCATGTCTCCTAAACCTGATAGACGTCTTTGAAGCAGTCACCAAAGCTGTAAATGAGGGTAAGATGGTACCCACAGCCTATCTAGATCTCGCCAAGGCTTTCAACACCACCCCCCACTCTGGAATTATAGACAAACTTACTAAACTAGGTATAAATCCCTATGTCAAAGATGGGTTGCCAACTGGCTTACTGACCGAACACACACTGTGAAAGTAGCAGACTCTAAATTCAACTTCAGACCAGTGACAAGTGGAGTACCACAGGGTTCAGTCCTAGGTCCTCTCCTGTTTGGTATCTACTTCTCTGAAGTACAGGCTAACACAGAAGGTCTTTGGCTAACAAAGTTTGCAGATGACTGCAAACCAGGAGCCATAATTAAATCTCCTAACGATGTGGACATCCTACAAAAGGGCCTCACTGAGACAGATGCCTGTTGTCAAATCCATGGCCTCAAGCTCAATGCCAAAAAGTGCATTGTCATCCCTTTTGGTAAAAACTCTGTACCCATGAACTACCACATAGGTGGTAGTCTACTTAACACCGAAAGTGTGATAAGAGACCTTGGGACACAGGTGGACAGTAGTCTCTCCTTTGATAATCACATCACCACAGTAGTCAGGAAATCATTCTACATGGCACACCTCATCACAAACGATTTCTAATCCAGGAAAACAGAGGTCATTGTTCCCCTCTACTCATCACTCATTAGACCCATTATAGAGTACAATGCCCCTTTTGGTATGTACCTCACAAGACATCTACAACAACTGGAAAGGCCACAGAAATACCTCACAAAGAGGATTACCAGCCTCAAACAGATGCCCTACGCAGACCGTCTCAAAAATATCCAGCTTTACTCTGTCGCATATCGCCTACTCAGATGCGATCTCTGCCTAACATAGAAAGCTATGTCGAACCCAGAGCTGTTGGACATGCTCCACGTAAAGAAATCCCAATCCCTCCGAGCTACATGCTCTAGGGACCTAAACCTTGTCATCACAATAAACAGAACATGCTGGAGGGATAGATTCCTGTCTCAGAGACTTCCCATACTCTGGAACAAACTACCTATCTATATCAAACAAAGCTCCTCATTAGCACTCTTCAAGAAAAATCATGATGATTGGATGGGAGATAGCAAATTCATCCTGGGGATCACTTCTGTGGCCCTGCTTGACAGGGGCACAGGAAAATAATTTTCTTGGGTGGCAAAAGCCAGGGTACCATTTGGCTAGGCTTATATAGGCCCTAGGGCCAATAACTTCGTACCTACCTATGAAGTTGTGGACAGTAATAAAAAGTTGAAGGATTTATCTGGGGGCAAGGGTCAAGTGGGAGAAGCTGACCTTGCAATAGAACAAGGTGGTTTAGGGTTACCTGATTTGAAGGACTATTTCACAGCTGTACATTTAAGGCTCACACACACAACACACGCAGAACACTATAATTCAAAGTGGAAAGGGATGGTGATGAAGCTGGGAGAACTACAAGAAATAAAGACAGGGAGGGAATTTGGATGCAGATCCTGAAGGAAAACAACAACAGACATACAGAATATTTATATGTATTTATAAAGTAACACAAAGTATTCTAAGAATTAAGCCAACATGAGTATTGAGAATGAAGGTTTTGCTGATAGAGATGGCTGCAATTAGGGGTACAGAGAACAGGCAAAAGGGGGCTGGAATTTACTGGAAAAATGGTAAATTAACCAAGATACTGGGAGCAAATAACTAGAGAGGGTAAGGTAATACAATGGGAAGAATCCAAGATGATGTTTGGACTGCAGGCTAGATACTGCCTTCACTTTCATTGATTGATATCCGAGTATAGATAAAGAGAAAGGGATAAGGGAATCCTAAGTGAAAGACCTACTCTGGTAGAATTTTTAGTTGACTTTAAAACAGAAACTGCTGCTAAAAATAGATTATTAGTCCGACATATGAAATATTGCACGATAACCACTGGAATCAATGAGAGAAGGTTACAAAAGATTGGGAAGAGAGACTGAAAAAGCAATTCACAAGAAACCAATGGGAAGACATATATAAGACTCTCAAATATGCAACAAATGTCTAGAAGACGATTTAGGATTTTTGGTTGGAACTGTTTGCATAGGCATTTTTATACCCCAAGCAAACTCGGAAGAATTTTTCCTCAGCTTGAAGACAAATATTGGCGGTGTGATGGTTAAGAATGAGATGCTACTGGGACCATATGTTTTGGGAGTGTAATGAGTTGGCAGACTTTAAACATTCCATACAGAGTGTAAAACACAAACACAGGAATATTAGTCGGCAAAGCGATGCAGTCCACATGCACAATTCCCAATAGATTCCGAAAAAATTCAGGCAGTTTTCACTTCACCAAGGACAAATGCAAGTTCGAAGCGTAAAAAACTCTATTTATTGGTCATACATACAAGCTTGACAAGCGCTTTCACCTGACTGGGCTTCTTCAAGCCAAAAAAAACACAGGTTTAAAGTATCCAATAAATACTCTATTCATAGTGACATCACATCCTTTCAATTAATTATCAAATAAAATACATACATACGGCTCCAAATAAATTATGCCGAAGTTAAAAACAATATACATTCCTCTTCATGCATATTCCATAAAAATATATGCTGAGTTTAGTATGTATAGCGACACCATCTATTTACTAAAAGCCGCTAACTTACTACTGCAATACATGTATAGCACTTGAGGAAAAATGCATTCATAAAAAACAAAATATAAAAAATATATAAATGCATAAAGCACGTCATGAATAATGACCCACCTATCTCACCGGACATTAAACTCTTAGATTCCTTCCCTTCAATATAGGTTTTAAAGGCACCCTTTCATTCAACCCGGGTGCTCGATCTGCTCTTAACCTAATTATCCATCTAGTTTCAGTCTGTTCAGTGTGATTCATCACATCACCTCTTCTAATAGTGGGTCGATTCACTTGTACAACTAAAGGCATGACAGGGCATCACCATACTTTGCAGCTAGTAATGAGATCTTTCATGAAGGAGAAAATATGACTGCAGTAACAGTGAAGTATTAACAGGGAACTAGTGTCTCCGTTTATTATACCCAGGACGTTGGAATTATTAAGAACATCTATCAGAAACACTGGGACTTAGTAACAGTCGACCCGAATATTTATGATATAGTGGGCCAGACACCAAGGTTTACATATAGAAATCGTCTTAATTTATTTAGGATCCTGTGTGGTTCAGGTAGACTTAATAGTAATTATTAATAGCTTTACAGCTGGTACTACCATCCTGTGTCGGAAATGCAACTATTGTTCCCAGGTAGATAGTACAGCGATGTTTGTTCACCCTGTTATGCAACGCTGTTTTTATTTTCAACCCAAAGCCAATTGTGATATAGGTCTTGCCCAGCCTTTTATGTGGGCAAGACCGACAGGAGATTGAAAGATAGAATTAGGGAACATCAGTATAATATTGGGATTAAGTCCGAGAGAAATGCCTTGTCGAGACATGTATTGGAAACTTCTGCTGAACATACTTTTAAGTTTTTAGTTGTACAAGTGAATCGACCCACTATTAGAAGAGGTGATGTGATGAATCACACTGAACAGACTGAAACTAGATGGATAATTAGGTTAAGAGCAGATCGTGCACCCGGGTTGAATGAAAGGGTGCCTTTAAAACCTATGTTGAAGGGAAGGAAGCTAAGAGTTTAATGTCCAGTGAGATAGGTGGGTCATTATTCATGATGTAATTTATGCATTTATATGTTTTTTATATTTTTTATATTTTGTTTTTTATGAATGCATTTTTCCTCAAGTGCTATACATGTATTGCAGTAGTAAGTTAGCGGCTTTTAGTAAATAGACGGTGTCGCTATACATACTAAACTCAGCAAATATTTTTATGGAATATGCATGAAGAGGAATGTATATTGCTTTTAACTTCGACATAATTTATTTGGTGCCGTATGTATGTATTTTACTTGTTAATTAATTGAGAGGATGCAATGTCACTATGAATAGAGTATTTATTGGATACTTTGAACCTGTGTTTTTTTTGGCTTGAAGAAGCCCAGTCGAGTGAAAGCGCTTGCCGAGCTTGTATGTATGACCAATAAATAGAGTTTTTTACGCTTCGAACTTGCATTTGTCCTTGGTGAAGTGAAAACTGCCTGAATTCTTTCGGAATCTATTGGAAATTGTGCATGTGGACTGTATCGCTTTGCCGACTAATATTCCTGTGTTTGTGTTTTACATTTTCATTTATTTGGATACGCAGGAACCCAGACTGTTGGGCGGCAGCTTTTGACTTTATATTCCATACAGAGTACTCTGTCAGAAATATTGGGTGAGCAAATGGGTGTAACTATGTCTTTTTTTTCTGGATCTGAATTACCTAGATATAGTAAGGCCTTGTTAAGTTTAATTCTGGTGGCTGTCAAAAAAGCAATTACTACAAAATGGAAATCAAAGTCTAAAGCAACTGTATTAGAGGTACTAACAGTTGTAACAGAGACAAAAGAACTGGGAGTAGGATCTTTAGAAAAGGGTAGGAGCAAATTATAAACTGTAGGAACATTACAAACAAAGTAATGTTATGGAGGAGTGAGGTTTAAGGGAAGGCATGAGTTTGCTAATTTATATATTGTTGGATTGATTGTAATCATACAAAGAAATACATATGACATGTTTGCAGCTAGGAATATGTTAATAGGGTTTGTTTTATTTTATATAAATGTATGCTTACCTATGTCTTAAGTGTTATTTCAATAAAGATTATTCTCCCTTACCCACAATGCACCACCCAATTACCTCAGATCTTGTTTGCTGCTTAGAAAAGTAAAAGATGGAAATCATTATGGAGAAGCTGTATCTGAAGTCTTTACATAAACGATAATAAAATATTAATAATACTACTAATAATTTTAATAAGGCATGTGTGCCCTATATTACTCATTCTTCCTGATGCCTTAAGGATGGGGGTTGGTGGGAGGGAAGTTGAGGAAGAATGAAAGTGGACAACACAGATGGAACATTATGCTGAGTACAGAACTTCTTTATCTATTGTGAATTTTCATTCTGTCCTCAACTGATGGGACAGAGTTCCCAACTACTTAATTTCCAGGGTAGACTCAAGGAAGGATATTCCTGAGCACCATAACACCAAAAGATGTTCTTCATTTGGAGACCAGATCTTACTTGTAATGAGTAACAAATGTATGGGGAGTAGCCAAAGTAGGTGCTGCACAAATATCATCCATGGACATTCTGGATTGATATAGTGAGGAAATTACCATGGATCTAGTAGAATGAGCACTAAACATTTTAGTAAGAGTGATGCCTAACTTGTTATACATAAAGGAAATGCAATTTGTTATCCACTTAGATAGTGTAACTTTGGTAACTGGTTTATCCAATGTGGGTTTTGTAAATGAAACAAATAGATGATCGTATTTTCTGATGTTCTTAGTCCTATGTAAGTAAAAATGCAACTGTCTGTGAACATCTAATAAGTGTAGCACACATTCACCTTCATTAGAAAATTTGGGTAACAATATAGGCAGATTATTAGACTGATTAATACTGGATTCTGACACCACCTTTGGAAGGAATGATGCATTGGTACATAAAGTCAAACTGTTCCTATGAAAAATCAAGTATGAGGGTTCTAAGGATAATGCTTGGAAATTCTTCTGTCTGAAGTAATGGGTACTAAGAAAACTGCCTTTCATGAATGAAATTTAAGGTCGCAAGTAGCTGCAGGCTCAAATGGGGATTGAGTAAAGTACTGCAGCACTAAATATAGGTCCCACAGAGGTTTAGAATCTTTAAAGGGGGGGCCTTAAGAGTAGTATGCCTCTTCAAAATGCTTTGCTTAATTTATGAGATGCTAGTGACAAGCCATTTATCCCAACATGGAAATTTGATATTGCTGCTAACTGGACTCTTAACTATAGGAGATCTCGTTCTTTCATCAAAGAGATGTGAGAAAAGGTTCAACGTTTTGTTTTTGAGCCCCAAAAATAAATCTTTTCCATTTGCTGGAGTATAGTTTCCTGGTGGAAGGTTTATGGGAGGACATCAAAATATGACGGACAGGGGAAGAAAGCATTGGTTGACTGACTATCAGTGGAATTGGAGAAGCCAGGCAGTCAGCCTGAGGTTTTCCAAATCTGTGTGTATCATGTCTGTCAGATGAGAGAGAGTCCAGAGATGGATCCAGAAACCAAGATGGTTGAATCAGGTTTGGCCAAAGATAGGGAAACCAAATCTGTCAAGGCCAGTATGGAGCAATGAGGATGACTTTGGTCTTCAACCTGGAAGCTTTCTGAATGAATTTGGGAATTAAAGGAATGGGCAGATACAGGAGACTGAGGGCCAATCGTGAAGTACAGCATCCCTCTGAGACTTCCCCTCTGGGGGGGATTAGGGCAAAATAACTGCTGCACTGGTTGTTCATGAGGGAACCAAATACATCAAAGCAAGGCTGGCCCCACAGATGGAAGATCTTGTCCAGAATTTTTTTGTTGAGGGACCATTCATGGGGTAGAAGAATGCACCTGCTCAATTTGTCTGCTAACACATTGGATTTCCCCAGAATTTGCATTACTAAGAGAAAGTGGTTGGAAGAGATCGCCCACTGCCACAACACAATGGGTAAGATTTGGTTCCTCCTTGTTTGTTGATGTACCAGACCACTGACATGTTGTCCGTTTGTACTGCAATGTTCCCTAACGGGAGAGCATTCTGGAATGCCTGCAATATTAACAGCACTGCTCTCATTTCTTGGAAATTTATATGCAGTTTGGCCTCTTCGGGGGACAGGTTGCCTTGGACTGTCTTCCTGAGATAGTGCTCCTCCGACCCTAACTGGAAAGCGTCTATGGTCACTATGGCTTTGGACTGGGGGGGGGGGGGATTAATTCACAGCCTGGAAGATCTTGATCTGAATGAATTCACCATTTCAGGTCTCTCTTGAACATCTGAGTGATCCGTATCTGGTAAGACACAGACTGTTAAAGAATTGACTACTGTGTAGCTAGCATCCATTAAAGAATTCTCATGTAAAATCTGGCTAGTGGTACTAATGTTATTGCTACTGCCATTCATCCCAAGGCTTGAAAGACCAGAAGAGCTAGAATTGTGGTGTTGCAGATTACCTATTTGAGTTGTGACCTTATTGTTTTAACTCTCAATAGTGACAGGGATGCAAGGGTAGTTTCTGTATTGAGAACTGCTCCTATGGACTCCAGGGTGTGGGTAGGTTGTAGATGAGATTTGTCATAGTTTGCGGTTATCCCCAGAAGCGAGCAAGTCTGGAGAGCCTGGTCCTTTGCTAATATGAGTTGATGCCTGGTCAGAGCGAATATGAGGAAGTCATCTAAGTATGGAAACACTTGGAATCCCTGCAGTCTGAGATGTGCTGCTACTACTGCCATGCATTTGGTAAACACCCTGGGGGCTGTGGCGAGTCCAAAGGCAGTGCTCTGAATTGGTAAGGACGATCATCTTTTCACCTTTATATGACAGTATGTGTCCTGAAGGTCTATTGAGCACATCCAGTTGTCCTTGCCCAAAAAAGGGAGAACAGACTGAACCATGCCCATCCGAAACTTGATTCTTTGAACTGTCTTGTTTAGTTCAGTGAGATCCAGAATTGGTCTCCAGTCTCCTTTCTTCTTTGCCATTAAAAAGAACCTTGAGTAAGTTCCAGAATCTATCTGGTCTGGCGGGACCTCTTGGGTGACTCTTTTTCTAGCAGCTTTTGTATTTGAATTGCAGCTTGTTCCCTCTGACTGGGTGGAACATTGGGGATTTTTCTTGAGATTGGAAGTGGAAGGGAAAAGGATGATATATCCATCTGTCCATCCTCAACCCCTTTTTCCCATTCTGCACATGGGGTTGGGGTGTCACTTCAGCAGTGACAATCACCTTGAGCCAAGGTTTACACCACTGGGTGGCTAGCCCTGCCATGGTATTTCATTCAAACCATTCACTCGCACACACTTTCTCACCTACAGCCAATTTAGAGTGTCCACTCTACCTACTGCATGTCTTTGGAATGTGGGAGGGAACCGGAGCACCCAGAGGACACCCACGTGACCACACAGAGGGAATGCAGACTCTGCACAGAAGTCAGCCCAGCCGAGAATCGAACCAGAGAACCTCTTGCTGTGAGATGACAATGCTAACTGCTGCACCACTGCGGCCACCCAGTAAAGGTTGTCATAGATCCTCTGGAAATATTCCTCTGCACCCAAGTATCTTTTGCTACATCTAGCCAGGCTCTCTGGTGTAGGGATAATCACCCCAACTGCCTACAGAAGTGGGCAATCGTGCCTCCTTTCAGGAGCGCTGGTAGACTTTGTCAAAGAACGATTCTCTGGAACTGTGATTCTGCAGGCCACCTCTGCAGCGTGTGTGGCGACATCTGTTAGAGTTCCATCCTCTGCCTTTGAGGGAGCCTCCTCCATGTCTGCCCCAGAAAGGACCCTGAGACTTTTTGAACCACATTTTCTGACCACCTCACTTATTTCTGGAAAAGGTTTCTTCAGGGGGCAAAAAATTCACATCCATGGCAGACAGGGTCATTCTATCCTTCTCACACCTGGATAGTGTTCTTTACCTTGCGGCCAAATAAAGATGTTCCATCAAAGGAGGTACTGATGAAAGAAGACTCGAAGGGCTCTGCAAACTCACAAAGGTGCATCCAGGCATGTCTCCTTATGTAAATGTCTGAACCCCCTGCCCTTGAGGTTCCCTCTGCTATGTTTGATCGACCACATGGATGAACTGGATATGGGCTGAAGGATAGTCAGCTTGGAAGATACAGAGGCTTGAACTTCCTCAGAAGCAGCACCTGAGAGGGTATTTGATAACTCCTTAATCAAATCCTCTGTAATCTGGTAAAATGTGCCAAGTAGTTGAGAGACCTCAGCACAAAAGTGGATGATGCATATACATGCTTCCCAAATCTGTCCATCACATGCGACTCTCTGTTGGTGGGATAGACAGTGGAACTTAATATGCTAGTTCCTTCTTGGTGGCCGCTGCAATGACCATAGCATCAGCAGGAACTCCCTTACTCCATAACTGTCTGTCTGCAGGTGGTGCCATTATCCTGTCCAGTCTCCAAGGAATGGGTTCTTTGGTGACTGGATCCTTCCACGCCTGCCATGAGATCAAATCAATGAGCTCATCGGTGGGTTTAGTAACCCAGGAGCTAGAGGGATCAGTAGCAAAAGCCTCCAGGAGAAGATTCCTCAGACATCAGGTTGCTGGGCATCCAGCTGCCTCTCTGCTTAAGGATTTCCAGGATGTCTCCAAATGAGACATCTTCAGGAGGTGATCATGGGGACCCTTTGCCCTCATCAAAAATGTGTATTCTCGTGATAGACTCCTCTGTGGAGTCAATGTTCTTCCTCTTACACATCCTCTTTCTGGGGGGCTCCTCAGTGGAATGCTCTGGGGAGGTGTCAGAAGAGGAAATAACTCCCTGCGAGGAAGGATGGGGCTTCTGTAGTGCCTGTCCCAGTGGAACAAAATGGTGAGGCTCCAAGTGTTGGGTCATCATGGTGGAAGATTTTAGATCCGAGGGGGAAAGTTCCATCAGAACTGCACAGCAGAAAAGACCCTCTTCACAGCCTCAAAGGCAGAGCGGCCTGGAGAAGAACAGGACATCAGACCCAAGAGGACACACTTCTGGATCATAGCCCTCTCCCGCTCTGAAGGCAAAGTCTCTGAGGCGGAAGCCAGAGCCGAGCTGTCCAGTGCCAAGGTTCCAATGTGTAGAGATGGCTCTGACAATCTCACAGTCGAATGCAATACCTTGGACCCAACAGTCAAGCTATAGCTCAGAGAGCTCTTTGGATCTAATGGGATTGGAGCTCTCAGGGATAATTTTGGATCTGAAGATTTGGTTATCCTTGGATCTGAAACTGATGGATCTGGACAACTCAAATCTAGACACTCTGATGCTACAGCTGTATTCAGAGAAGGAACTTGAAATGAGGGAGTTGAAGAAATTCTGATCTCTTGACCCAGAGGGGTAGGAGACGAGGAAACTCCAGTCTGTCCCAGCACTAAGATCAACTTCCTCACCAGTCTTTCCACATCTTCTTCAGTCAGGCTGCTAGAAGAATGAGTAGAAAGGCTAGATGGAGATTTGGAGTGCTCCAGAAAAGGAGAAGGTATTCTGTCCTGGAATAGGATCCAGGTAGGGAGAGTACCTTATTTTAGGCAAGGGCTTAAATGCCAAGGTTGGTGATGTCGGATCCAATGACTTAGGTTCCAATGACTTACAGCTTGACGGATCCTGTTTCCAAGCATTTGGATCTGAAGTGGTCGGATAAGATGATATTTCAAATTTAGGATCTGAAGTCAAGGTAGGAGCCATAATTTTCAGTTTCTTTGGATCTGTGGTTGAAACCGGATCTTTTGTTGATCTTTTTCTTAAGGTATCCCAGAAGTACAAGGTCTCTGAGATGAGGATTTCCTCAACTCAGACTTAGTAAAAGTACCTTCGGAAATAGCTTCTCCGAAATAGGAGAGAAGAAGGCCTTTTAATATCAATTTATTTTTTCTTATCACTAAAGCCCATGGACTGAAACTGTGGCATATTGAACAGTCTTCCTGCAGGTAAAGAGGACCCAGACTGTAAACGCATAAAGTGTGGGCATCAGAGAGAGGCAATTTATGCCCACACTTTGCACATTTTTAAATCCTTCTGTCATGCTTAGATATTTTTGACAAGGGTCTAAATACAAGAAGGAGAAAGAGAATTTTTTTTTATATTAGCAATCAAAAGGAAAAAAGGGGGAAAACAGCACCAGTGGTAAGAAGAACTACTTAGGTAGATTAAGAGACACTAACAATAGTATCTGGAGAGTATACAAGTACAAAACGAAGGAAGAAAATTAGACAGGGATTATTAAATAGATTATAACAGGAAATAGTGTAAGGTTTAAGCTACTATAGAAAGTAAGCAGTAAGGAAATAATGTAAGAAAATAACTGTCACTTATCTCTATGAAGCTCAAGAGTGGCAGTAGATCACATCTTTTCACTGCAGAAGCAAATGGGGTTGGTGCATTGTGGGTAAGAGAGAAGCTAATGAGTTCCCAGTTGCCATAAGCTTTAGCAATGGCTGACTTGGATCTGAGGCATCAGATACGAACCCATCAGTTGAGGACAGAATGAAAACTGACAACATCAGTATGTATTTTTATTTTGCAGTAGTAGTAGTCTCAGCTTGTATTCTGGTTTATTTCACCAAATACACATTTCGCAAATACACATTAGTCTTACAAATACAACAACAAACAAAGAAAGCCAATTATTTCATTCACAGACAGCCGCCATATCCATTACCTGACCAACAGTGTCTGGTCTGACCTGCCCAGGATAAAAATAAATACATAAATGTTATCACATTATGTAGTTTTGTTTCACATGACAAGAGTCACAGCTTTATCCCATCTTACTTCACCCAAATGGATATTAGTCTTGCAATGTTAGAATTACAAAAGTAAACAGGTTACCTAATCATTTTATCCACATGCATCCCCTATATATCCAGAACCTACCCATACTACCTGGTTTGATCCTGTCAAGATTAAAAAAATGGTTGGTTTAATGTACTTTTGCTTCACAGAAACAGTAGCAACAGCTACAATTCCACCTTACTTCACAAAACACACATTAAGTCTGCAAAGCCAGAACTGCAGTTTTATCAACAGACAGTGCCCATACCCATTGCCAACTCACAGTATCTGGATTGATTCTGTCAGAATAAAAAAGTCTCTGATTACATTAATGTATTTTTGTTTCACAGAAACAGTACGACTTGTATTTCCAGCCTGTCTCATATCAGTACACATTAGTCCTCCAAAGCCAGAATTACAACAGTAAACATAAGGGCCATTAATTTCATCCACAGACATCCCTCATACTCAGTTCCCTCAAACATAGATGTCAACTGTCCCTGATTTTCTGAACATCCCTTTCATTGTCTGATATTTTGTCCAGTCTCTCATAACATTTTCAGTATTCTCTAGAAACATGGAGAATTACCAGCCAGTCAATAATGCAAGCCATTAGAGTTTTATACTCTTTATTTTTTGTTGTTAGAAAGTTTATAGAACAGCAGGTTTTGCATCAACACAGATTTTTCTAAGTAAACTAAAGTAAATTTTAAAATTGTCCTTGATTTGGAACTCGGTCCTCATGGTTTATTGGTGTACAGTAGGCTAAAGACCCCGGGGGCCTTTTTATCCTAGCCATGTTTCTCAAATATATCTGCCAAGTTTTGCTACCCAACAGGAGTATACTAAGGCTTGGGTGGTCAAACACTTACAAGATGTTTCTGTTCGAGGGACAGGTGCCAAATAAATGGAAAAAAACACGGCCTAAACAAATAGAAACATTATAACCTAAAATAAGAATATTCACACATCTAAAGTTGTGAGGGTAACTAACAAGCTGAATTTTCAATAATAAGATAAAAACCAAAAGGACCCAATGAGGAGGCTGTAGTTTTCAGTTTAAAAACACAGGTTTAATCCACAGAAAGGAAGCACAAGCGCTTTCGTAGGTACAAATCCCACTTCTTCAGATGCTAGCAACTGTTTAAACAAGAATGGTTTAAATACATATACAGAAACACCTGAAGTAATTAAGTAGTGACATTACCTTAAAGCTACACTCATATTAAAATGTTCAAAACAAAAATATCACACATCTACATGCCTATATTTGAATACAAAATTTTAAAATATATATATATACCTATTGCACATATTTTCACCTAGTAAAAGGTCTTTTCTTTAATAGAGGCTTGAGGGGAACATACATATTCATTCCAAAGTCAGCAATGGCTCTTAACCTTACTATCCATTCTGCTTCTAAATTTTCTGTGACATTTCTTATGTCACCACCCCTAATATTTTCAAATGCCCTACTAATAACGAAAAACTTAAATGTGTGTTCAGAATCAGTTTCATTCACATGTTTGGCTAAAGCACTTAAATTATTCTTCTTATTAATGTGGTAAAGATGTTCCCTGATTCTATCTTTTAAGGTCCTGTCAGTTTTCCCTACATAAAACTTTTTACATTTTAAACAATGTGCTAAATAAACCACATGTTTAGTTTCACAGGTAGCATACAATCGAAAATTATATATTCTATGATATTGGGGGGAGGGGGTGTAAACTGAGCACATGTATCTATAAATTTGCAGAATGAACAATGTCCACATAGTCTAGTACCAACTCTTATTGGAGTTCCAACACTCTGTTTAGGGTAACAAAGTCTCTTTTTCAGGGACACATTATTCTTAAATAAAAATGTTGGTTCTACATCTATCATCTCCTTAACCTGTTTATCACTGGTTAGAATTCCCCATTATTTTCTTACAATATCGATATACATACCTACATTTGTGGAATATTCTCAAGGTACTCTCAGCTTAGTAACACTTTTGTTATTATTCAGACATTATTTCCTGTTTTCTGAAAAGTAAGGTTTAGCATTAGACTGTGTTAATTTTACAGCCTGCTAAATATTATTATCCAAAATGATTCAGTGTACTCTCTGGCTGAATTTTCACTCATTCACATATTAGGCAGGTTAAGCCTAGTAGGCATCAATGTCTTCTTAATGCAACCAAGGAGGACAACAGTTACATAATTTGCAAATGGAGTGAAGCTATAAAACAAAGCGCTTAAACTTGTTACTACAGCACAACCTTAACCTCTGTGGTATACTCACACAGATAATATTAACACAAGTAATAAATGTTCGAAGAACATAGCACAGTACACAAATAACTTTTTAAATTAGCAATCAAAAGGAAAAAGGAAAACAGCACCAGTGGTAAGAAGAACTACTTAGGTAGATTAAGAGACACTAACTTTTAGTTATGTACTCACCATAACTTCAGATGTTTGGGATCCATCTCGCCTACATTCTGAATGATGGGGTTCGAGCCGATCCTCGGCTCCGACTCGGCACGCTTATGCCAAAGAGCGAAGTCTCTTATTGGCTGAGCTTACTATATCCCAGGATGCACCACCATCAGTCCCCCAGATCTAGTTTGTCCGCATACATGCACACATGCATACCCTGCTTATATAACATCGTCAGATGAAACAAGATAAAAACAGTGGAACTCAAACCGTTCTATCTCTTCTGATCTGCAAGGCAGGGGGAAGGAGGGTGGAGCATCAGAATGGGCGAGATGGATCCCAAACATCTGAAGTTATGGTGAGTACATAACTAAAGATGTTATGTGATCCTATCTCGCCTACATTCTGAATGATGGGACAGCGTCCCAGCACCTGAATCCTGGGTGGCTCACTGGAAAAACACTCCTGAGTACCGTGGAACCAAATGAAGCTCGTCCTTTAGATGCCACATCCAATTTGTAGTGGAAATGAAAGTGTCTTGGGTTGGACCAAGTAGCCGCAGCACAAATTTCCGAAATAGCGAGCTTGGAATGAAAAGCTATAGAAGTAGCCATAGCTCTGGTAGAATGAGCTTTGATAGATGATGCAAGTTGCTTATTTGAAGAAGAATAGGCCTGAGTTATGCAATCTCTGATCCATTTTGAGATTGTAGCTTTGTGATGGTTTGGCCCAATTTATTATCTGAGAAGGACACAAACAACTGGTCTGACTTACGAAGTTGCTGAGTCCTGTCTAAATAGAAGCGTAATTGCCTGTGAACATCCAATTTATGGAGAGTGTATTCTGCTTCATTAGAGAATTTTGGAAAGAAAACTGGTAGTTCTAGAGATTGTTGAAGACAGAAACTAGAGCAGACCTTCGGGACAAAGGATGGATTAGGCCTAAGAGATACTCTATCTTTGTGGAAAATCAGATATGGTGGTTTAATAGACAGGGCTTGAAGCTCTGAGACTCTTCTTGCGAAGTAATAGCCACTAAGAATGCCGTTTTCCATGACAGATATTTTAATTAGCATGTAGCAGCCGGTTCAAAGGGGGGATGTTAATGCCAAGCACTAAATCAAGATCCCAATGGAGGTGCAGGATGAAAACTGGTGGCCTTAACAGACTCGCACCTTTAATGAATGTTTTGCATAGCCTGCTGCTCATCAAAGGAGGATCCGTGGATTCATGGAATTTAGAGATAGCAGCTAGTTGAACTTTAATAGTTGAGACAGAAGATCCCTGATTAAATAGGGATGTTAAGAATTTCAAAACCTCTGGGACCGAGCAGTGATAGGGTGTAAGCCCTTGAGTTGAGCCCAGATAGCAAACCTCTTCCACTTACTGAGGTACAATTTGTTAGTGGTGGGTTTGTGGGCGAAGACAAAATGTGAACAACTTCCGGTCTAGTGTGTGTCTTCTAACTAAGGTCGGAAGTGGAGGAGCCAAGCTGTCAATTTCAGAGATTGAAGGGACTGATGCCAATGTCCCGACTGATGGATTAGCAACCGGGATCAGGTCTAATGTCCACGGATCGTCCACTGCATGCTTTTTCAGGTAAGGAAACCATATCTGACGAGGCCAGTATGGGGCAATCAGAATCATTGAAGACCTTAGCTGAGAAGCTTTTGAATGACTTTGGGAAGGAGTGGAATTGGAGGAAAAGCATAAAGCAACCCTGTTGGCCAGGGTTGTGCTAGAGCATCCATGGCCGGTACTTCCTGATGTGGAATCAAGGAGAAGAACCTTTGGCACTTGGTGTTTTGTGGAGTCATAAATAGGTCGCAGCACGGCGTCCCCATCTCTTGAAAACCTGGGCTGCTACTGTGCGGTTTAGAGACCATTCGTGAGGAGAGAGAATTGTCCTGCTTAATTTGTCCGTAATACATTTGACTTTCCGGGATGTGGGTAGCTACCAAGAAGCGGTTGGTAGCTACAGCCCATTCCCACACTCTCATGGCCTCTCTGCAAAGGGGATACGATCTGGTCCCTCCTTGTTTGTTCAGATACCAAACCACCGACATGTTGTCTGTGTGGGTGGCGATGATGCCCTGAGGAAGGAACTTGTGTAAGGCCTGTAGGGATAGAAGTACAGCCCTCATCTCCAACACGTAGATGTGGAGAAGAGCGTCCGGAAGCCAGGAGCCCTGAACTAGCCTGCCCAGACAATGCCCCCCCCACCCTATCTGGGAGGCATCTGTCGTCAGGGTAACCACTGGAGGGAGAACAAAGGGTTTTCCTGATCCAAGTTGGATGTCTGAAGCCACCAGCAGGTCCCTTTGCATGTTTCCGTAATCATGATGTGATGATTGAGGGGAAGATCTTGAAAGGACCATTGAGTTGATAAGAGCCACTGTAGAATCCTCATGTGTAACCTTGCTAGAGGAACTAAAAGTACCGTGGCAGACATTGAGCCTAGAACCTGTAGGACCATCCTGGCTGGGGCTTTGGATCTCGAGATCAGAGCTTGAACTTGGCCCTGTAGGGTTCGGATCCTTTCGGCAGGAAGAAAGACACGCATCAATCTTGAGTCTATCTCTGCTCCTATAAACTTTATGCGCTGAGAGGGCAGCAAGACAGACTTTGACCAATTGAATGTAATCCCCAGGGAAACACCCAGAGAGATGGTGGCTTTGAGGTTGTCCATAAGTAGATGCCTGGTGGTGGCAGTCAGGAGCCAGTCGCCGAGATAGGGAAACACTTGGAATCCAAGGCTCCTCAGGTGAGCCGTCACTACTGCCAAACACTTGGTGAACACCCTGGGGGCTGTGGTGAGACCAAAGGGCAGAGCACAAAATTGGTAATGACTGGCTCCCAGGCTGAAGCGCAGATACCTTCTGGACGCCTGATGTATCGGTATGTGATAATAGGCGTCCTTGAGGTCTATGGAGCACATCAAACATCCTTCTCCAACAACGGGAGAATGGATTGCAACGTGACCATTGAATTTGGATTTAAGTAACGGATAGGTTCAGTCTGCTGAGATCCAATATTGGTCTCAGGTCCCCTGTCTTTTGGCACTAAAAGAACCTTGAGTAAATTCCTGATCCGATTTGGTCTGTGGGGACCAGTTGGATGACTCCTTTGTAGCAGCATTGAAGCTTCTGCGGCTGCAATTTCCCTTTGACTGGGTGGTGGGTCCGGGATTCTCTTGGACGGAGGGGGTGAGCAATTGAATGGGATGATGTAACCTCCGGCAATTATCCAGCACCCATCTGTCCTGAGTGATTGACTCCCAGGCTTTTAGGTGCTTGGCGAAGCGACACCCGACTGGCTCGGAGCAGCACAGCCGGGCAATCCCTCATGTCGTGTGGGAGGCTGAAGAGCCACGAAAGGACTCATGGTCTCCAGAATTGCGGGGCCCTCTGCCGCCTCTGGGACCAGGCGTCTCCCTGAAAAATTTCCCGCCCTCTGCCTCTGGACGGGAATCTTCCTGCTGTTGGGAGAAAAACTTAGATTTTGAACCACATTTTCCCCCCTCCTTTGGCCTTGGGGTAAGGCGAAGGGGTGGAATAACGGGCCCCTCGGCAGATAACGTTTTCCCTCTTGCTCACAGCGGTAAGGGTGTCTTTCACCTTGGGTCCAAACAATGAGGACCCATCAAAGGGAGCGTCGTGAAGGAAGACTTGAAGGCCTCCGAACTGACACAAGCGGAGCCAGGCCTGTCTACGTGAGCCACGCCTGTGCCTGCGCTCTACCCGCCCCTTGGCCGCATAGGATATGAGCCTCATGGACGAGTTAGCAATTGGCGTAGGATAGCCAACTGAGAGCTAACGGACTGGGCTAGCTGCTCAGGTAGGTTACCCGAGAGGAGTCTGACAACTCCTTGACCAGATCCCTCTGAAGCCTGGTAAAATGTGCCAAATAATTCAGAGACCTTAAGGTAAAGGCCGCTGAAGTCAGGGTGCGCTTCCACCTATCCATACTCCTAGACTCCTTATTAGGAGGATGGATGGACGTTGAAGCCTCTGCCACGTCCTGCTGTGTAGCAGATGCCACCACCATGGCATCTACAGCCACGCCTTTAGTAAGGAACTCCTTCTCGGGGAGCAGATAAGAATTTATTTGGACGAGAAGGGACTGGTTCCACAGTATCCGGGTGTTCCCCGCCGACAAACTAAATCCAGAAGCTCGTCGAGGGCGGAGATACCCAGGAGGCGGAGGGCTGAGCCCCAAAGGCCTTGAGGAGCACTGATCGTCCGCAGAGGGGTTTGGACATCCAGCCGCCTCGTTGTTTGAGGATCTCTAAGATGTCTGCAAAGGAGACATCATCCGAGACGACTTAGGGACCCCTCTGCATCATCCATATCCGTGTCCGATGTGATAGACTCGGGGAGTCCACGTGCTTCCTCTTGCGATCTCTTCCTTGGGGGTTCCTCTGGAGATGACTCGAAGAACCCTCAGGAAGAGGAACCCCACTGGGGTAACCTCAGGCCTCGGGGCTCCGCTGGCTACGGACAGGAACTGCCAAAGACCCAGTCTCCACGCCCAGGGAAGGTGCTGGTAAAACCGGAGAGATGGCAAGAGGATTTGGCCAAGGCACTCCTCATGGCTCTGAAAGCCGGACCTCCAGAATCCTGGGAGCGTCCAGTCTCCGGGGCCATGATAGTAGACGGAAGTCCCAGCGAAGCACCGAGAGGGAGGCTCGGAACCGAAAGCATCGGTCGAAACATCACCCCGGGTCCAGCCGAAGAAGTCCGCGTACCAAACTCGGACCCGAGGCCGGGTTGGAGTAAGGGTCGGAGCCGACCCTGAGATCTCCACGGCTCCAAAGCACCTGCTCGACGGAGCCGAAGCAGTCGGAGGAGGAATAGCAATGGGGTGGGTCATGGCCATCGGCTCCAAGCCAACTGGGTCGGAGCGAAACAAATTTTGGAAGACTGGGGACTGGAAAAGTCTTTGGAGCACCCTGTCTATATCAGAATCCGACATTCTCGACCGAGAGGAAACAGAGCGGGTTAGAAGACCTCTCGGCCCCAAGGGACTAGGGGACCGCCCGAGGCGACTCGATGAGAATCGGCGCCGAGGAACGCACACCAGATTCCATCGGTGCGAGGTAGACTGCGCCGAGGAGGAAGTGTCTGAGCAGGCGACCCTTGTCGGCTCCGAGAGCAGTGGAGCCGGCGAAGGTGACCCGCCTCGATGCCCCAGCCATCGGCTCCGAAGCCAGTCGACACTGAGGCATCGAGGCAGACGTTCGACCTCGGCCCAAGTCTTTGGCCGAAGGAGAGCCTGCCTAGGTCTCTTGGCAGTCGGATCCGACGGACTGGTCGGAGCCAAGCCCTTTTCTTTTGGCAGGAGTCGGAGCGGAAGACAAGGCTTCTTCAAAGAAGGTTTAATCAACCCTTTAAGAATTAATTTATTTTTCCTCTCCTGGAGGACCCTAGAGGAAAAAGCGTGACACGCTGCATGACTCCTGCAAGTGCTTTGCCCCTAAACAATAAACACAAAGTAGATGGTCATCAGTAACAGACATCTTAAAAGCACATTTAGTACATTTTTTAAAGCCCGAAGGCCTAGGGGCTTGAGACATAATGTTAAACAATTTCTGACAGGAAATTTAACAACTGTAGAATCGCTTATAACAAAAAACCGAAGGCTTACAGAAACAGTGTAAAAACACAACCTTGGGTGTAATAACCGGGAACTTTAAAACACTAAAAGTTCAGTTATACAGTTTGACCGAAAAGGCCCTGGATTGAAAGGGGGGCGAAACAAACTCTACTCAATCACCCACAAGAAATACCACTACTCAATCACAACAGGCAGCAAAGGCAGCAATAGCCGTTAAAACGGCTTTTGTGAAATACAAGCACAAAAACTGACAGAAAAAGTAGTTAATAAAAGCTACTCAGCCCAGCCAGCTCGAGACCACGTCCTTGCAGTTAAGCGGCAAACGAGATCTGGGGGACTGATGGTGGTGCATCCTGGGATATAGTAAGCTCAGCCAATAAGAGACTTCGCTCTTTGGCATAAGCGTGCCGAGTCGGAGCCGAGGGATCGGCTCCGAACCCCATCATTCAGAATGTAGGCGAGATAGGATCACATAACATCAATAGTATCTGGAGAGTATACAAGTACAAAACGAAGGAAGAAAATTAGACAGGGATTATTAAATAGATTATAACAGGAAATAGTGTAAGGTTTAAGCTACTATAGAAAGTAAGCAGTAAGGAAATAATGTAAGAAAATAACTGTCACTTATCTCTATGAAGCTCAAGAGTGGCAGTAGATCACATCTTTTCACTGCAGAAGCAAATGGGGTTGGTGCATTGTGGGTAAGAGAGAAGCTAATGAGTTCCCAGTTGCCATAAGCTTTAGCAATGGCTGACTTGGATCTGAGGCATCGAATCTGAACCCATCAGTTGAGGACAGAATGAAAACTGACAACATCAGTATGTATTTTATTTTGCAGTAGTAGTAGTCTCAGCTTGTATTCTGGTTTATTTCACCAAATACACATTTCAAATACACATTAGTCTTACAAATACAACAACAAACAAAGAAAGCCAATTATTTCATTCACAGACAGCCATATCCATTACCTGACCAACAGTGTCTGGTCTGACCTGCCCAGGATAAAAATAAATACATAAATGTTATCACATTATGTAGTTTTGTTTCACATGACAAGAGTCACAGCTTTATCCCATCTTACTTCACCCAAATGGATATTAGTCTTGCAATGTTAGAATTACAAAAGTAAACAGGTTACCTAATCATTTTATCCACATGCATCCCCTATATATCCAGAACCTACCCATACTACCTGGTTTGATCCTGTCAAGATTAAAAAAATGGTTGGTTTAATGTACTTTTGCTTCACAGAAACAGTAGCAACAGCTACAATTCCACCTTACTTCACAAAACACACATTAAGTCTGCAAAGCCAGAACTGCAGTTTTATCAACAGACAGTGCCCATACCCATTGCCAACTCACAGTATCTGGATTGATTCTGTCAGAATAAAAAAGTCTCTGATTACATTAATGTATTTTTTGTTTCACAGAAACAGTACGACTTGTATTTCCAGCCTGTCTCATATCAGTACACATTAGTCCTCCAAAGCCAGAATTACAACAGTAAACATAAGGGCCATTAATTTCATCCACAGACATCCCTCATACTCAGTTCCCTCAAACATAGATGTCAACTGTCCCTGATTTTCTGAACATCCCTTTCATTGTCTGATATTTTGTCCAGTCTCTCATAACATTTTCAGTATTCTCTAGAAACATGGAGAATTACCAGCCAGTCAATAATGCAAGCCATTAGAGTTTTATACTCTTTATTTTTTGTTGTTAGAAAGTTTATAGAACAGCAGGTTTTGCATCAACACAGATTTTTCTAAGTAAACTAAAGTAAATTTTAAAATTGTCCTTGATTTGGAACTCGGTCCTCATGGTTTATTGGTGTACAGTAGGCTAAAGACCCCGGGGCCTTTTATCCTAGCCATGTTTCTCAAATATATCTGCCAAGTTTTGCTACCCAACAGGAGTATACTAAGGCTTGGGTGGTCAAACACTTACAAGATGTTTCTGTTCGAGGGACAGGTGCCAAATAAATGGAAAAAAACACGGCCTAAACAAATAGAAACATTATAACCTAAAATAAGAATATTCACACATCTAAAGTTGTGAGGGTAACTAACAAGCTGAATTTTCAATAATAAGATAAAAACCAAAAGGACCCAATGAGGAGGCTGTAGTTTTCAGTTTAAAAACACAGGTTTAATCCACAGAAAGGAAGCACAAGCGCTTTCGTAGGTACAAATCCCACTTCTTCAGATGCTAGCAACTGTTTAAACAAGAATGGTTTAAATACATATACAGAAACACCTGAAGTAATTAAGTAGTGACATTACCTTAAAGCTACACTCATATTAAAATGTTCAAAACAAAAATATCACACATCTACATGCCTATATTTGAATACAAAATTTTAAAATATATATATATACCTATTGCACATATTTTCACCTAGTAAAAGGTCTTTTCTTTAATAGAGGCTTGAGGGGAACATACATATTCATTCCAAAGTCAGCAATGGCTCTTAACCTTACTATCCATTCTGCTTCTAAATTTTCTGTGACATTTCTTATGTCACCACCCCTAATATTTTCAAATGCCCTACTAATAACGAAAACTTAAATGTGTGTTCAGAATCAGTTTCATTCACATGTTTGGCTAAAGCACTTAAATTATTCTTCTTATTAATGTGGTAAAGATGTTCCCTGATTCTATCTTTTAAGGTCCTGTCAGTTTTCCCTACATAAAACTTTTTACATTTTAAACAATGTGCTAAATAAACCACATGTTTAGTTTCACAGGTAGCATACAATCGAAAATTATATATTCTATGATATTGGGGGGAGGGGGTGTAAACTGAGCACATGTATCTATAAATTTGCAGAATGAACAATGTCCACATAGTCTAGTACCAACTCTTATTGGAGTTCCAACACTCTGTTTAGGGTAACAAAGTCTCTTTTTCAGGGACACATTATTCTTAAATAAAAATGTTGGTTCTACATCTATCATCTCCTTAACCTGTTTATCACTGGTTAGAATTCCCCATTATTTTCTTACAATATCGATATACATACCTACATTTGTGGAATATTCTCAAGGTACTCTCAGCTTAGTAACACTTTTGTTATTATTCAGACATTATTTCCTGTTTTCTGAAAAGTAAGGTTTAGCATTAGACTGTGTTAATTTTACAGCCTGCTAAATATTATTATCCAAAAATGATTCAGTGTACTCTCTGGCTGAATTTTCACTCATTCACATATTAGGCAGGTTAAGCCTAGTAGGCATCAATGTCTTCTTAATGCAACCAAGGAGGACAACAGTTACATAATTTGCAAATGGAGTGAAGCTATAAAACAAAGCGCTTAAACTTGTTACTACAGCACAACCTTAACCTCTGTGGTATACTCACACAGATAATATTAACACAAGTAATAAATGTTCGAAGAACATAGCACAGTACACAAATAACTTTTTTAAATTAGAAGACCCAGTGAGGCTGTCAGTCATTTCAGTACTAGTTGCCTCAACAGACATGCTTCTAATGTTCCCAGAATGCACTTAGAAAAAGGCACACATCAGAGGAAGTTTTTTTCTGACAGCTCAAATTCTCATTCTGACTGCTTAATAGAAGGCAACTTGAACAAGTCGTAGATCAAACAAAACCCCCAAAGCACTGACATAGTTAACTGTGCTAAAATGGGATACACATTTAACAAGATATGAAGTCTTTTTCTCTAAATATTTTTGATTTCTGATATGTATTAACTGATGAATGTATAAACAGTTAACTGTGCAAAACCAAAATACTTTAAAATGCTGTCTTATAAAACTACTTCATTAAGACAACTAAGTAAAAATAATTTTAAAGAACGGTTGAAGAAATTTTTACTTACACAAGAAAACAAGTAAGAAGTACATTCCTGTTTCAAAACAAATGGAACTTCAGTTGATGCAGTATATATTTTTTTCATTCATATACAAATATGTTAGGATTGTAAAAATTAGGATCTTCTTAAAACTCTTTACAATAAATGTTCATCTATTTTCTCAGGTCAGTTCGTGCTCTTTACAATCTTGGTAAAGGTTTGTGTCACAACTAAGAGATTGCAAACATTTAATCCTACTCTAATCTCCCAAATCAACCATCTTTGAAATGAAGGTTATATTTTGGTTTTGACAGTCTTGAGCAAAGATGGCAAGAGGTATGCTCTTCTACCAACATCTGCTTTGATCCTGACAGGATTAAGGAAAATAAAAACTTACCTCCTCCAGTCCACAACACGGAAACTCACAAAATGACTCAGCCCTACTTTTTCCTTGACCTTAGACCTCTTGTGTATATGTTACATACATTCTGGCTTTATTCAGGGTTATAGTTTGGCCCACAACCAGAGCCAGATCAAAGTCAAATAGGGCCCTAGGCGGGGTAATAGACTGGGGCCCCTCCTGCAGGAAACCCACCCCCACGCCCCTGCAGCACCCCCCTCCCCAGCCATTCCAGTGTTTCATTACTTGGCTATTTCTCCACAGTTACCATAACCACTCTTCAAACCTGTCAATGTGCATACTGTTTTCTTATTCACTTCTACAAGGATTACAGATATTGAAAGAAAACAGCACAAGCACTGATAGCCACTTGCTAAACAAACATTACAGTCTCACAATGAAAACAGACTTAGCATGAGCAGTACATTTCTCTGCCTTTGAAACTCACATTCATTAAAACCTGCATCCAAAGAAAATGCATCTGGCCAGTAGAGAATTAAGTTTACCTTTTGGGCTGTTTTCAAACCATAGGTTCCTTGCACACATTTTTAGGGCCATGCATACATGTATGTGTTCTTTGATGCACCTTCCTGATTGTATTAAATTATATTCCTTGTATAATACAGCTCTACTTGTTAGAATGTGTTTTAAATTTTCAGTTTCGAACATTATTCCAGTAATGAAACAAAATGTATAAACTAATAATGACAAAACTAACCATTTCAGAAAATTTCAACCATAAAATTCCACTCAGGCTTCTGTCATTACAATCCACCAGTATCAGTCAATAAGCGCAATCTCTGCAGAAGTAAAAGTCATCCGAATAATTCCACATTAAAGAGATCTGTAACTAATGAAGAGGTTGCTACTGGCAAACAACTTTACATTTCAGTGTTTCATCACAAATTCAGTGCCTTCTGCCCTTGAAGAATTAATTGACTGTTTTACATTAAAACAAAATTGGTAAGCTAGTAATATTGCAGTGGGGATTGACTGACAAGCTGACAAGTTTATAGTTACTAGGCATCGCATACAAAGAGGACACACTCAGAAGTGCAGAACCCCCGTCCCCCCTTAACATGCACCAAATGATCAGCAATCAAAAGGGCAAAGCAATATCACTACTCCATCTACATGGTGTGGGAGTAGAATCCAGAGCCTTCTGCACCAAAGGCAATTATGCTACTAACACTGCTTTCAAATTCTACTGCACAAACTGTGACTGCCATTTGTTAAACAAAACCACACATTTTCTGAAGGAAATTAAGTCTGAAACTCAAACGTATGACATTATTTAGTTATTTCAGTCCTCAGTGATTTGGCAGAAAACCACAAACTGTATGAGGAATAGGCCAAAAATATGAGGCAAAATCTGGACAGTTAAGAAGTATACATACCTCTCAACCTCTCAGTGCAAGAAATTGGGACAAAGCCTACAATAATGGGGATATGATGGCCCGAAAATAGGGATATATTTTAAATACTGCTCTTTTTAACTTAAAAAATTTGCTAAAATAGCAGGATTTGTGTTAGCATGTATTTTCTGAAGTCTGAAACACATATACATGTCCTTACTTAGTGATTTCAATCCTCCGAATTGTCAGAAATCCACAAATTTTATGAGAAACAGACCAAACCTATGAGGCTAAATCTGGACAGTTCAGAGTTATGTTAAACACACACCCACCCACCACTTACTGTCTCTCTGCTGTCTCACACACGCACAGACCTTCTCTCTGTTCTCACACACACACACACACACACACACACACACACACACACACACACACCTACCTTCTCTGCTGTCTCTCTCACACACACACACACACACACACACACACACACACACACACACGCACACCTACCTTCTCCCTGCTCTCTCACACACACACACACACACACACACACACACACACACACACCTACCTTCTCTCTGCTCACACACACACAAACACACCTACCTTCCCTCTGCTCTCTCTCTCTCTCTCACACACACACACACACACACACACACACACACACACACACACACACACACCCCTACCTTCTCTCTGCTCGCTCGCAAGCCCCCACACATGCTCACTCACTGACACACACACACACACACACACACACACACACACACACACACACACACACACACACTGAATGGCTAGTTTAAATTACGAGCACAGGTGCAGAATGTGTTTACATCTGCATTGGTTTGTGTGGATACATGCGATGCAACCATGGTCCTCCTTAAAGGAGAAGACACAGTGGTGTTAAGAAATACTTTTTACACACACACACACACACACACACACACACACCTACCTTCCCTCTGCTCTCTCTCTCTCTCTCACACACAGACACACACACACACACACACACACACACACACCTACCTTCTCTCTACACACACACACACACACACACACACACACACACACACACACACACACACACACCTACCTTCTCTCTGAAAAACAACTTTAATGGTTTGAAGTTACATACATATTTTACTAGCACAAGACACTTCCTGCTTCCAGTAGAAATATGGGATACAACACAGAAACAAGTGTTTATAAAACATAATGTGAATTCTGAGAACTGCATGAATGGGTAAAATCATATACATGGGTAAATCAGGACTGAAAATAGATTCATTCCTCCAAAACAGGAACAGTTCAGAGGTCTGCAGCTCACTGAATGAGCCTGTCAAAAGGACCAGTTGTCAAAAAGCATTAGTAACATCAGCATACCACATTTTAACTTATTAGGAATTTCTCTGTAGCTGAGGTGCTTTCTGTGCAGAGTCTGAATGTTCTCCCCTGTGTTTGCTTTGATTTCCAATGGGTGCTCCTGTTTCCTCCCACATTCCCAAGACATGAAGCAGGTGGACAAGACATTCTAAATTGGCCCTAGGTGCGTGTGTGTGTGTGTGTGTGTGTTGTGTGTGTGTGTGTGTGTGCCACTTGTAAAATACAAGAAATAAGTGTATCTGCAGGAGTCAACTACTTATTTATACTAACTCCATTAAGAAGGAGGAACACATATCAAAACATAATACCTCTGTAGTCTGTACCCTCTACTCCCATCAGTTGTCAGAAATCTGGAACTGCCTCTGCAAATGCTCTACACCACATTAGCATATCACTCCTCTTCAACTTCATCCCTGCTCAATTGCATCCATATTCTCTTCGGTATCCATCTTCTTCTCTTCTTTATCTAAATTCTAGCTCTTATCACTTTTTGTTGAAAATAGCAACAATACAGCTGTCTGTATATTTTGCCAAATTTGAAATGCAGTTCTCCCACTTTTGAAAAAAAAGCCTTTCTCCCCAGGCCTCCACTGAAAATAGGTTCTGTGCCCAGCTGGACTTCATTGGTAAACAAAAGCAATAATTAACTAATATATGTGTGTGTGTGTATATGTATATATATATATATATATATATATATATATATATGTGTGTGTGTGTGTGTGTGTATTATATATATTCATATTGCTGCATATAATCTATATATAGATACATAGGTGAGATGCTCTTCATAATGTCACTTATCAAGCCGAACTTAGATGGATTTTTATGTTAAGAGCACACCATGGTTTAGGCTTAAATGATCGTATTTCCATACAACCCACTTTGGAAGCTAGATCATTAAGGAAATAGTGCATTAAGTATTTTAAAAAACATAGAAACTTGTTAAATTGTGTTATAGTTTATTGTTTATATGTGATGCCCTGTGTTTTTTTACTTATATAGTGCATGCTGCCTTTTAATTAGATCAGGTAACCTTAATGTAGGTTAATTAGCACCCATGAATGCATTTGCTTGGATTGCTTTGATTGGTTGCATATTTTACTAACTGTATTATTTAAATTATGACTTTTTTCGATTATTTTGTGAAAGCACTCATCATTGTTCTGTGTTTCCTGATTAAAAGCTTTTTATACCTTTGCTGTGGGCTGCTGAGTAAGTTTTAGTTTACTGGACTATTCATAATAGTGAATGCTTTAATAATATGCTGACTGACACTGGAATCATCATTTTGAATGGGACTACAGCCATCAAGCAGCCTGGAGTAACAGGAAATCCTTGTTACTTGTGGAGCCAAGAAAGAAAAAGAAAAGAAACACCTGCCTTACCAAATGCTCCAGAATGAAGGCCATAAATCTTTAGTCACAAATGTAACATATGACATATAAGAATGAAAGAATAGTGAAGGTGCTTACATAAAGACATAACTAGCATCACACCTTCCAATGTCCAGATTTTTGCCTCATTTTATGGTCTGTTCCTCATAAAATTTTAGTTTTTTTGGCAAATCAGGGAGAATTGAAGTAATTAAATAATGACAAACATTCACGTTTCAGACTTCATATCCATCAGAAAATGCATGCTAATGTAAAGCCTACTGTTCTACCAACTTTCTAAGTTTATAAGAACAATAATTAAAATATGTCCCTATTTTTGGACCTTTATCCCCACTATTATTTTTGGGTTTGTCCACATATCTTTTGCTTGGAGGTTGACAGGTATGTCTAGCTTTAACACCAAAAAGTGTATTTAAACAGAAAAAAAAGGGTGAAAAATCACACTTTAGCAAATGCTATGAAATAAATCACAAAAACGAATGCAGGACCACTCATAAAGTCTACTAAAATGTGTGTGTGTATGTATCTACATACACACACACATATATATATATATATATATATAAAATAAGATATAGTATAATATAATGTAATATAGAAACAGGTAAATGTCACTGTCACTAATGTCAGCCACAAAAGCTCAACATTAACAGTGCTGATACATCACTATGCATGCACAGATATTGTAGTCCATGAAAAGAAGACAAAAGTAGCACTGATCTTTGAAATTATTACACCCAGTGATTACGTCTTATGTACCAAGAATCTGCAGACAGAAACAAGGGCAATGTTGAAGAAGGATACCCAGACAGTTCTAAAAAAGTAGGAGCAGTAGGTCTCATAAAAAAATATTTACAATCATATTTAGATATGTTACTGATACATGTAACACCATATGAATTGCAGGAGGAGTCACTTCTCAGCACACTGAGGGTACTGCGAAGAGCACTTTTGGCTAATATCAAAAGACTGAAACAATACTAATTTCATGAACTTGAAACACACTTTGACTTAGTAATGAGGCCCATT
>NC_056750.1:283070982-283085982 GCF_019279795.1 Protopterus annectens | reverse complement strand
ACCCTTAACATCCACATCCCACCCCCATCCCCCATGTAAGGAAACTTCCATAAAAAAACTTCCCCAATGCCAACTTCATGCTACTCAAGTCAGAAGTAACAAACTTCATGACACCCATGCAGACTGGAACTGAAAGTTCAACTGCTGAATCCTAGTAAGGCACTGTACGAGCACATCCACTCATGCATGAATTGTGCCATCCCATATAGAACCAAGATGCTCTCATCCAAAAAAAGGAAGCCAATCTGGTGGTCCCCTGCCATAAACAAACTTTACAACAAAAGGAAGAAACTGTTGCATAAAAGAGGAAAATCCCAGGATACAAAAAACTCCCTTACCAGCCACTGTAAGAAACTAAGATCCCTCATAAAATCCTCCAGAGCTAGTTATGAAAATAAAATTGCCAAAGATTCCAAAGACAACCACAAGGCATTCTATAACTATGTCAAGAATCTAAATGGCAATGCTCAGATCTGCTCTGAGCTAAAACAGAATGGCATTAAATATACTGATCCCAAGGATATTGCCAATATCCTGGCAGATTGATTCTGTGCCAGCTTCACCCCCTCTCACCCCCTAAATGGCCCATCTCAATACCGGAAGATTGCCAAATTCCAGTAATAACGGCCACACAGGTAAAAAACGCACTCTCCAAAGCTAAGAATACAGCATCCATGGGACCAGATGACATCTCGGGCTGTGTACTACATGAACTACAATGTGAACTGGCACCTCACCTAAGTGTCATGTTTAATCATAGCCTCACCTCAGGTTTCGTGAGTGGCACAGAGCTACAGTTATCCCACTCCACAAGGGGGGACCCACCTTGGATCCTGGAAACTACCGTCCCATCAGTCTGACGAGCCTTGTCTGCAAGGCCATGGAGCATATTATCATGGAACTTATAAACAAAGACATTGGCAACGTTCAAACACTGGACCCCACCCAGTTTGGGTTCGTGAAGGGCCGATCTTGTCTCCTAAACCTGATTGACTTCTTCAAATCAGTCTCCAGAGCCATGGACAAGGGTAAGGTGGTCCATACAGCCTATCTAGACCTTGCCAAGGCCTTTGACACCATCCCCCACTCTGGAATCATAGATAAACTTACTAAGCTGGGCATTAATCCCTACGTCACCAAATGGGTTGCTAACTGGCTTACTGATAAAACCCACACTGTAAAAGTAGCCGACTCCAAATCCAGCTCCAGACAAGTGACAAGTGGAGTACCTCAGGGTTCAGTCCTGGGACCGCTCTTGTTTGGCATCTACTTCTCTGAAGTACAGGCCAACACAAAGGGACTCTGGCTAACAAAGCTCGCAGGTGACTGCAAACCGGGAGTTATTACTGAATCCCCAAATTATGTGGATACTCTACAAAAGGGCCTTACAGAAACAGATGCTTGGTGCCAGAGCCATGGGCTCAAGCTCAATGCCAAGAAATGTATAGTTATCCCCTTTGGGAAAAAATATGTACCCGTGAATTACCATATAGGTGGCAGTACTCTAAACACCGAAAGTGTGATAAGAGACTTAGGGACACAGGTGGACAGTGGTCTCACCTTCGATAATCACATTGCCACAACAGTCAGGAAATCCTTCTATGTGGCACACCTCATCACTAAAAGCTTTTCATCCAGAATAAAGGAGGTCATTGTCCCACTGTACTCATCCCTCATTAGACCCATTATAGAATACAACGCCCCGTTTGGTATGTACCTCTCAAGAAATCTGCAACAACTGGAAAGACCGCAGAAATACCTCACTAAAAGAATCACAGGCCTAAAGCAGATGCCCTATGCTGACCGCCTTAAAAAACTCCAGCTATACTCTGTCGCATATCGTCTACTCAGTGGCGATCTCTGCTTAACATACAAGGCCATGTCAAACCCAGCTATTGGACATGCTACTCTTAAAGAAATCCCAATCCCTCAGAGCCACACGCTCCAGGGATCTAAACTTTGTCGTTACAATAAACAAAACATGCTGGAGGGATAGGTTCCTGACCCAGAGACTCCCCAGACTCTGGAATAGATTGCCCATACATGTCAAACGGAGTGCCTCTTTGGCCTTCTTCAAAGGGAACCTTGACGATTGGATGGGAGAAAAGAAATTCACCCCGGGGATCACGTCAGTCGCCCTGCTAGACAGGGGTCCAGGGAAGTTAATAGTGTGGGAAGAAATAGCCAGGGAATTGTTATGGCTAGGCTTGTATAGGCCCTAGGGCTGATAGCCTAGTACCAACCTCTGAACTATCCATTAGACAATACTCTACAGCTTAAGTGTGTAAAATCTGTCAGTGAAAGACAGATTACTGTTGTTCATTAATTTTCAGATGTATGACCTTTAGAAATCTGAGTTCTACTCTACTGTAATACAGAGAATGCTCTTAAATGGCTCTGAAACCGGAGAAAAATTAATCTTGTCAGAGCAAGTTCACATATAATGGACATTTTCTTGCATGTGAACACCACTGTTATAAAGGAAAAGGAACTTTATGCTGTTACATAGACAGCAGACACTAGGCAATTGCATTAGAAAAACAACTAGTAGCTTTGAAATATGTAGCACACACAAATGAAGAGTCCAAAGAGCAGTGCACCACCAATCACTTTAGGAGCTGTTACACACCTTGTACTGACACACACCTTTAAAATCTGTTTTCTAATTGAAGTTGTCACACAGGACAGATTAACCTCTCCATGTGTTACAAAGGATTGCGTCTCCAATCACATTTTTTTTAAGTGATCGAGAAATTTGGATGTTGCTCTTGAGCTTTACATTCAAGATGAATTTCTTGACATCATTTCTCAAACATGTAATATGGTTATTTCTGGATATCTTACTGTAATCCTACACATTACACATATAAGCACCTTGTCTGGCTCAGGCACAGTGCTGGTTCTATATATTATGATAGGAATTTCACACAATATCTCTGGTATCTGAATTATTAAATTTGTATAATTTTGTACACAGATTAAAAATATTTACTGTTTATATGAAACATTCTTCTTCTAGTTATACTAAGCTTCATATTACTTACCACTTTAAATAATTTCCTACTCATTACTATTGAATCAAAAAATACTTTTTTTCTCTGGTCTCCTACTAACCATTGACCCTCCCTCTTGGCTGCTCACTTAATTTCCCTGGGGGAAAGCCCTACTGCCCATTTATTCCCTTATGAGTGATGTGGTGAGGGAACTAGAAGTGATGCTATCATCCACTTAGGGACCAGGATTTTCTCCTTATGACCCTAACTTCATACACACACACACACTCACACACACACACACACACACACACACACGCACGCACGCACGCACACACACACACACACACACACACACACACACACACACACACACACACACACACACACACACACTGTGCATTTCTCCTAAAGGATATGTAAGGGCAGAGGGCAAGACTGTCACTCACTTCCAAGGGCGATATAAACTCACAAATTCCCACCTCCTGAAACAAGCAGATTAAATGTTTGTCCATTCTTCACCAGGAAAATCAGTGCATTTTGTGTGCCCTGTATATGGATCCTGCAATTCTCCCCTGAAAGAGGCAAGTGGGTTTAGCCCCTTCAGTATTTTGTCTCTCTCTCTCTCTCTCTCCCCAACCAACATCAGCAGAAGTATGAATCACTAAATGAACTCTAGTCATCTGGGTCTTAAGATATTCAGGCTGAAAATGACTATACATCTATATGTTCTGTGTTTCATCCTTGATTACATAAGAAGTGATTACTTTCTTTTACAGCGTGCTACTACAAAGATCTGTACGTGTTACTTAAAAACTTTCTCCAGTTACTCACCAAGTTGCAATGCATTTGAATTATATGGGGGAATTACATAATAGTGATTTTGTTGCAATGTGACCTCTGGTATGCATAGCTGAACAAATAGAGGAATCCTGAGATTCTTAATTAAGCATTGATGTCTTTACTTTCAGTTTTGTGAACTATTTTCAATTTTGAATGTATTATGTGACTGACAACTGAATGTGGTGCATGCAATACATTTTCTTGCCAGACAAATGTTGTCTATTGTACTGTATACTGTCCAAAAGTCATCTGACTTTATAAATTGAATTTCCCAAAATATAACTAACATTTCCCAAAAAAACCTAAGTATTTAAATAAAGGATGTCAATGTTTCTATTGGGCAACCACTGAGATCTCCAATACTGACATTTTTGGGAGTCATTTTCAGTTTTTGTGTGGCTCCAAATATCACAATTTTTGTTTTAGAGGGGTTTAGGAGTAGCTTATATTTATTTAGCCAAGGTCAGACTGACGTTGGGTACGAATAGTTGAATGGTAGCAACTGGATTGAAGAATAACTGTCATCTGCATAAAGACTAATAGAAAGGTTAAGGAGATCAGAGGGCGGTTTATTAATAAAGACTGAAAACAAAAGAGGGCAAGTATGGATCCCTGGGGCACACTACTGGTAAGGGATGCTGGTGGCAACAGAGATGGACCTTATTTGACTCTGAAATGCATATTTGTTAAGAAATGTTGGATCCAGGTGACAGTGTTGGGGCTAACCCCGATTTCTTGGAAGGAGTGAAGTAGCAGGAATTGGTCAAGTAGATCAAAAGCTTTGGTATGGTCAATGAAGGTTTTGCTGCTAAACGCTAGGACTCAACACAAAACTGCATTCACTGGAAGCAGTCCTCACCTTGGAAGACATACACATTTGTGCAGTCACGGAGACTTGGTTCAATGCTGTGGAGAGCGCCCCAGCCATATCAGGCTACACCTCCTTCCACACGCTCAGACCACAAACTGAAGGCATGAAAACTAAAGGAGGCGGTATATCAATATTCATTAAAGATAAATATACCTGCAGGTTGATTAGACCGCATGATTCCCTGGAGATACTTTGGGTGCAATTAACAGTTGGTAGGACACCTGTTCAAGTCATTGCCAGCTGCAGGATCCTCACCATGAATCAGGACACCCACTCTGCTATCTGAATCTACTTTATTCTATTGAGATACATCTGAACACTATGGTTTTGGATGACTAACTACCCATCCATTGACTGGGGAAATTACTCATGCGAAAACTCACTTGCTCAAAGGTTCCTCGGCTTCATTAACTCCAATGCCCTGGACAAGCTAGTTGACACCCCCATAGGGGGTGCCAACATCCTGGATCTGGTGCTTACCAATATGGGAGACCACTGTAGCATCCCCGTTATAAGGTCTTCTCTGGTGAGATCTGACCACAAATCAGTCCCATTCGAAGTTACTATCACTAAACTAAAAAACTTCTCCAAAACAGATTACAACCTCTTACAGGGTGGTATAAATAGCTTCACCCCACCTCCATAAATAGCTTCACCCCACTTCTCCCCTCAGATGGAACTGGCAATTATGCTGAGTTCTACACAAATGCTTTACACAAACACCTGAACAACTGCATTGATGCAGCCGTACCTGATAGGATCAAAACAAGCTCCTTGAGGAAGAGCAAACCTGTCTGGTGGACAACTGTCATTAACCATTTACAATAAGAGGAAGAAATTGCCATTTAAGAGTAAGAGGGAGTGAGCCCCAAACTGGAAACGCTCCCTCCTCAGCTTAAACAAGCAAAGTAAGACTCACTGTGAAGTCCTCCACAGCTAACTATGAATCCAAATTAGCATTCTCAACTAAGGACAACCACAAGGCATTCTTAGTTACATCTGCAACCTAAAAGGAAAGGCTCAGATTTATGCTGAACTGGTAGTTAATGATACCACATATACCGAGCCTGTGGACATTGTCAACCTGTTAGCCAACAGGTTCTGTGAAAACTTCACTCCCCCTTCCCCGCCACACTTACCTCAAGACATCTCTACCCTGTATCTCTAAAGAGCAGTTCATGAACGCCCTCTCTAAGGTCGAAATCACAGCATCCATGGGACCTGATAACATCCCAGGCTGCACCCTACATGGTCTCAATCAAGAATTAGCAATGCCATTGGTACTCATTTCAGTTATAGTCTAAGCACTGGCTTCGTCCCAGCTGAATGGAAAAAGGCCACGGTTATCCCCTTGCACAAAGGTGAAGCTTCCACTGACCCCCCGGGGACCATAGACTTATTAGCCTGACTAGCCTTAGCTGCAAGGCCATGGAGAGAATCATCATGGACCTTATAAACAAAGACATTGGTAACCTCCAAACACTTGACCCTACTCAATTTGGATTTGTCAAAGGGAGATCATGCCTGTTAAACCTGGTGGACTTCTTCGAGACATTCACCAAGGCCCTTGATGAGGGGAAATCTGTGCATACAGCCTACCTAGACTTAGCCAAGGCTTTTGACACTATCCCTCACTCAGGTATAATTGACAAACTGACCCAGCTAGGTATCGACCTGTATATCATTAGATGGGTCACTAACTGGCTCACTGACAGAACCCATATAGTCAAAATAGGGGAATCCACCTCCAGCAGCAGACCTGTAACCAGTGGTGTTTCACAGGAATTTGTCCTGGGACCTCTACTGTGTGGAATCTCTTTCTCCAAAGTGCAAGCTAAAACTAAAGGTCTGTGGCTGATGTTTTTGCTGATGACTGCAAACTGGGATCATTCATAGAATTTCCAAACAATGTCAACATCCTACAAGAGGGTCTTACACAAATGACTGGTGTTAAAATCATGGCCTTAAACTCAATGCAAAAAAATGTATTATCATCCCTTTCACTAAGACTGATGTTCCTGCTAATTACTATATCAAAAACAACACCTTAAGTATGCACTCAGTGGTGAGAGACCAGGCCACACAGGTTGACAGCAACCTTACCTTTAATCACCATGTCTCCACAGTGATAAGAAGGGCATCCTATATTGCTCATCTCATAAGTAAGGGCATTGCCTCAAGAAAAAAATAAAAGTTATAATGTCCCTGTACTCTTCCCTCATCAGGGCAATAACGGAGAACAACGCCCCTTTTGGTATATACCTTTCCAAGCACCTGCGGCAACTGGAGAGACCACAAAGTGTTCCTCACAAGGAAAATTCAAGGTCTTCAGCATCTGTCCTATGAGGACCATCTGTAATCACTGTCACTTTATTCTATTTCATACAGACTGCTCAGAGGCGATCCCTGCCTTGCATATAAGGCAATCACTAACCCTGCCTTATTGGAAATGATGCATATCTGTGAGTCAAATGGTACACAGGTTACCTGCTCTAATGGCCTTAACCTGGTATGTGACATTAACAGAACCTGCTGGACAGACAGATTCGTCTCCCAGAGGATACCACACCTTTGGAATAGACTCCTATTTCATGTCAAGCAGAGCACATCAATTGGCCCTCTTCAAACGCAATATGGACGATTGCATGGGTAACCATAAGTTCATCTCAGGGGTTTCATCTATGTCCCTGTTGGACAGGGGTGACAGTTGCTGATTGTGGAAATAAGGGTAAAACTTGGCTAGGCTTGTTAGGGCCCTAGGGTCATTAGTCTAGCAACCTCCTATGATCCTTTGATTCTATGAAGACAGCCCCTGAAAGATTTAATTTACTCATGTTGAGAAGGATCTCTTCTGTAAGTGACCATAGTGCTGCCATTGTGTTATGGCCAGCCCAGGATCTATGCTGTTTTAAGACTGAGGTAGTGGTACTGCTGGATATAAGTGGACAGTTGGTTGTGGATCAGTTTTTCAAATATTTTGCCAAATGTAAAGAGGATGGAGATAGGGCAGAAGTAGGAGGGTATTTACCATCTGAGGCTGTTTGGGAAGGGGTTTAACCAGTGCAGTTTTCCATATGTCTGGCACTGTATTTCAAATTAAGCAGAGGTTACAAATATTTAAAAGAGGTGAGACAAGGAAGTGCAGAGTGATATATACCAAGGGCGTAGGTTGGCTGCTCCAGGGTATGCATCCAGGGGTATGTTTTTTAGAAGGTGAACAAGTTCTTTGCTTGTAATGTTCTTAAACTAGAAGAAGGGGATAAAAGGAGGTGAGTTGGGAGGAGTGAGAGAGGTTGCAGTACTAGGGAAGTGGCTGAATTCTTTGAGAAAGTCAGAGGTTGCAGGTCTGGTTGGTGATAGCAGAGGAAGTGAGATTAGTCGATTTATGGACTGTGAGAAGATTTACTTCCTGCCAAAAATATTTGGGTTTGCCGAGAAGAGCAAGTTGCTTAATTCTGAAATAGTTGGTTTTGTGCATGTTTATGGCTTACTTAGCTAGGAATGTCTTGTGTCAGCCAGGAGGAACAAAATTAGAAGTTATGTACCTACCATAACGTTCCATGTTAGTTGTCTTCTCTCGCCTTCTTTCTTGCTGGATGGGTTCGGAGCCGATCCTCGGCTCCGACTCGGCACTTGCTAAGCTTGAGAACTCCTTTTACCAGCTCGAGGCAACCCTATATCCCATGATGCAAGGCGAGACTACCTCAGATCTCGTTTGGTAGCTAAAACACCCCGCTAAAATAATACTATTCCCAAAGGAAGAGCAAAGACTAGCCTAGAAGAATCAGGCAAAAAGTTCTTAAGATAGACTCTTTCTACTGAAGACTCAGGAGAGTGAAACTTGAGAAAGAGAAGCTCTTCAAGATCTGTCCAGGCCAGGGGGAAGGAGGGAGGGACGCAAGAAAGAAGGCGAGAGAAGACAACTAACATGGAACGTTATGGTAGGTACATAACTTCTAAATGTTAATTTGTCAATCTCGCCTTCATTCTTGCTGGATGGGACCGCGTCCCTAGCACCTGTATCCTGGGTGGCTCAATGGAACAGACTCTTGAGAACTGTGGAACCAAAGCTGGCTCTGTCCCTGGAGGCCAAATCTAATTTATAATGAGAGACAAAGGTATGAGGAGTGGCCCAAGTAGCTGCTGCACAAATGGTATCAATGGGTAGTCTATCCTGAAAAGCTGTAGATGTGGACAGGCTCCTGGTTTTGAGGGTAGTTGCTTGCCTCTGAGCGAATACACATAAGAAATGGTAGAAGACAACCATCTGGATAAGGTCACTTTCGACACTGGGAGACCTTTCCTGTTTTCTGCATAGGAAACAAATAATTGATCAGATTTCCTGAAATGTTTAGTTCTATGCAAATAATATCTGAGTTGACGATGGACATCCAAAAATGAAGTTTTTGTTCAGCTCTGTCCGAATAATTAGGGAAAAAAACTGGTAGATCGATGGATTGATTAATATTAGTCTGAGAAACAACTTTGGGCAGAAAAGATGGATTAGTTCTTAAGGATACCCTGTCCTTGTGAAAAACTAAGTATGGGGAACGGATACAGAGGGCTTGTAGTTCAGATACTCTCCTTGCTGAAGTGACAGCCACCAAGAATATTGTTTTCCAGGTCAGCAACTTTAAGGAGCATGAAGCAGACGGTTCGAAGGGGGGTAAAATCAAGGATGCTAACATCAAATTCAGATCCCATTGTGGAGGAGGATGTTTTATTGGAGGCTTTAGAAGAAAAACACCTCTCAGAAAGGCTTTACATAGTCTGTGCGACATTATGTTATGATCTTGCAGGCCCACATGATATTTAGAAATTGCTGCCAGTTGGACTTTAACTGTCGATGAAGAAGATCCCGACCGAAAAACTTCAGCCAGAAAATCCAAAATTGAATGCACTGGTGCAGTAAAGGGATCAATGCACCTGGAGTTTGCCCATAGGGGAAAAACGTCGCCACTTGCTAGCATAAACCGTTCTGGTGGACGACTTTAAGGAAGCTATTATGATATCTCTGACAGGATCAGAGATCATAGGAAGCCTGGCTAGGGAAGGAAGTGGAGCAACCAAGCAGTGAGGTTGAGAGAATGAATGGCCCGGTGCTGTTGACCCGTTTGGTGGATCAGAAGATCTGGAACTGGGTCCAGATGCCAAGGCTGCACCAGGAGATGACGATGTAGGGACAGGAACCAAATTTGTCGAGGCCAGTAAGGAGCAATGAGAATCAACTTGGCTCTCAAAACGGTAGCTTTCTGAATGACCTGTGGAATTAAAGGGAATGGAGGAAAAGTGTACAGAAGTCCCCGGGGCCAATCCTGGGTTAGAGAGTCTCTCAGGGGATGGCCTGGTAGGGGAAAGAGGGTGAAGAAGTCCGGGCATTTGTTGTTTTGGGGTGTAGCAAAAAGGTCGCAACAAGGGGTGCCCCACTTCTGAAAAATCTCGTCCACTACCGATTGTTTGAGAGACCACTCGTGAGGCATGAGAATAGCTCTGCTCAGTCTGTCCGCTAAGAGGTTGGATCTGCCGGGGATGTGCGTTGCTATCAGAAACCGATGAGAGGAGATTGCCCATTGCCAAAGTCTGAGAGCTTCTCGACATAAAGGATAGGACCTGGTCCGCCCTGTTTGTTGATGTACCAGACTACAGACATGTTGTCCGTTTGAACTGCAATAGTCCCTGAGGGAAGAAAGTCGTTGAGGGCTTGCAACGTTAAAAGCACCGCTCTCATCTCCAGGACATTGATGTGCAGATGGTATTCTGTGGGTTGCCAAGTCCCATGGACCATCCTGCCCTGATAATGCCCCCCCCCACCCGATCAGAGAGGCATCCGAAGTGACTGTGGCAACCGGAGATGGGGGAACAAACGGTCGGCCCTGATGGAGCAGAGGAGAAGATATCCACCAGGTTAGATGAGTCCTGCACGATTGTGTGACCAGAATTTCGTGCCTCATGGGTAGGTTCTGGAACGACCACTGAGTGAATAACATCCACTGCAGAAGACGCATGTGGAAGCGAGCTAATGGAAGAAGTACAATGGCCGCAGCCATAAGACCTAGAACCTTCAGAACCAATCTGGCTCTGACCTTGTTGCTCAGTAATATGATCCAAACGTATTTTTGGATGTCCAGAATTCTCTGATCTGTTAGTCTGGCTAACATACTGACGGTGTTTAGTTCTGCGCCTATAAAGGTGATAGATTGGCAAGGCAGCAGAGAAGATTTTTCGAAATTCACTGAGATTCCCAACTGTTTGCAGATCTGCAGAGTGTAGTCTCTGCTTTGAAGAAGCTGATGCTTGGTGGTGGCAGAGAGGAGCCAGTCGTCCAAATAAGGAAACACCTGGAATCCTTGACGTCTCAGATGAGCCGTAACCACTGCCATGCATTTGGTAAACACTCTGGGGGCTGAAGTGAGGCCAAAGGGCAGGGCTCTGAATTGATAATGACTGGTCCCCAGCCGAAAGCGGAGAAACCTCCTGGAGCATCTGTGTATCTTTATGTGATAGTACGCGTCCTGAAGGTCTATCGAGCACATCCAGTTGTCCTTGCCCAAAAAGGGCAGAATGGACTGAAGCGTGACCATCCGGAATCTTGCCTTTCTGACAAATCTGTTTAGATTGCTCAGGTCTAAAATTGGTCTCCAATCTCCCGTCCTTTTGGGGACCAAAAAGAATCTTGAGTAGATGCCGGATCCTACTTGGTCTGCTGGAACTATTTGGATGGCTCTTTTTTCTAAGAGCTTTGAGACCTCCTGTTTTGCCAAATCCCTTTGACCGGGTGAGATGTCTGGAAGGGATTGGTGAGGTACGGGATACCTTTCGAAGGGGATTTTGTAACCCTCGGATATGATCGACTGTACCCATATGTCTTGACAGAGGGAACGCCAGGCTAATGGGTACAGCAATATCCTTCCCCCGACTGCCTCCAAGGGTGGACAGTCGGGCAACACCTCAGGGATGCTGAAAGGGTTTGTCAGGAAGAGGCTCCCTGCTACCCTGATTCTGGGGACCCCCCCTGCCTCTAGGGTGGCGTCTGTTATTGTTACCCCCTCTGCCTCTGGGGGTAAACTGACCACGTGTGTCCGGCGTAACTCCTTGGGCTTTACGGAACCACATTTTCCTCCTTTCTGACCTTTGGGATAGGGTCTTGAAGGAGTGGAAAAATGGACTCCTACGGCAGAAAGGGTTTTGCCGTCTTGTTCACACCTGGTCAAGGTCTCCTTCACCTGTGGTCCGAACAAAGCCGAACCGTCAAAGGGATTAATGAACTGGGAGGCTTAGGCCTAACAGAAAAGAAATATAAACTTTTACCCAAAAAGAGGAATATAGGGTGGGAACTATAGTATAGTTATACACACTATTATATAAATTAACCAAAATAAGAAAAAGGGAGAATTACCCTTGAATAACTTGTTTAGTTAGAAAACTCACCTGAGCTGGCAAAAAAGAGACCTCTTCGCGAAGCGGCAAACGAGATCTGAGGTAGTCTCGCCTTGCATCATGGGATATAGGGTTGCCTCGAGCTGGTAAAAGGAGTTCTCAAGCTTAGCAAGTGCCGAGTCGGAGCCCGAACCCATCCAGCAAGAATGAAGGCGAGATTGACAACTTAACATTAAAGGTGTTTTCTATAGCTAACCTTGAAGAATAACACCTGCAGCGGCGGCATTAACTCACTGTCCTTCCTTATTATGTGTGCAGTCAGTAAACTGAGATGAATGTTTTTACTAATGTATTTGTTCAACTGAGAAAAAGCATTGCAGTGCCATTCACTGTAACACACTCTTATTTCAATGAATGAAATGAAATTTAATGAATAAAGGAAAACTTCCTTCTAAAATTTCCGTTGTTTTCAATTATAATCTCTATAGCACTTTGGACAGTTCCAAAGTTCAGTTTTGGGTAGGAATATATTTTTCTATGCTGCAGAGCCTTGTTTTGTGATATTTAAGTAGAGTAAAATTTTGGTCCATTGTTATACACGAAAATGTATATCGTACAGTAGGGATAACACCCTAGAGCACTGTTTACAAAAAACTGGTATAGGCAGAGTATGGAGGATGTCACCAAGCAGCCCCACAGACTTTCTGTTTGGCTTTGGGTGGGGCAAGAGGCAAGTTTGGAGGAGAAGAACTGCTCAAACTTCGTTAATCCGCATGGTCTGGATATATTTTCATATTTTAATGGAACTCCACATAATGAAATTTATTTTACAACATATTTACATTAACAACAAAGTAAACATTTGAAATCCTCAGCAAAGCAATACCATTTTTCAAATGTTTTAACACCTATAACCTCAAAATATTTAGACCTACTGCTCCCCCATTTTGGTGCATTCATTTCTCCCATTTGTTTGCTAGTCAAGACATAAGCTGGTGAGGGACGGAGGGAGGCTGTAAGCCACAAAACTTGAGGCAGTCATCCTGCTGGGGCTTACAGTTTTTTTTTTTTTTTTTTTGTATGTATCTACTCTCCATTCCTCTTGTTGGCTGACGGGTACAGTGCAGTTTTAAGGCATATATAGGTGCATGCTTCCACATACCCATATCTAGCACCCATATGCTAGAGAGGATGAGCACTCTTTGGCAAAGGTGAGCTCCACAATGGGTCCTGCACTCTTGCAACACTGGACTGTCAACCACCTGAAGCTTCTAGGACAGTAATTCAGCTATTTCCACCACTTGACACTCGTAACTCACTCCTATCCTTCTCTGGCTGGTTCCTCCAGCACCCAGGCCCACTAGCTAACTTATCATAAGCTAGGGTATAGTCAGGGCAAAGACCTCCACATCATAGAGTCAGCTCCTTAGCACAGGGATGGCACATTATCACTTGTTCTTTGTAGTGTACAGAGGAATTCAGATATTTTTATTTAAGCATTCATACTTGCAGGCCATGTGTAATTGTGCACATTGCTCTGTACCACTAGGTTTTTCCATTAACTGTATCACAGTCAAGCTCAAGACAGCATGTTTTTCTATACATTTTTCTGGCCTTGACTTTGGGCTCTTTCTAGTCCCCCTTACAGACCAATTCATTTCATATTCCACTTATTTTTATTTTTTGTTTTATTTTTACTTATTTGCTAGCTCACTGGACAAAGTGTCCCTTTTCAAGTGGGACCCATGAGCATTGTTTAGTTAAGTGACTTACAGTCACAAAATAGGCAAAAGAAGGCAGAAGGAATTGAACCCTGGCAACTTGACTACAGTAAGCAGCTCAGAGCCTTAACCCTCTGCACTAACTGCCAAGTTACCAAAGTGGGTGGTCAGAGATAGAGCTGGAAGGCCAAGCAGTCATCATTCTTGAGTAGTCATTGTATCTGGTCTATAATTCTTCTCTCTCAAAAAGCAAAAAGTGCACACACTGCCAAAGCAAAGCCTGTAACACAAACAGCACTGGGGAATGTTTTTCCATACACACATCCTAACTACAGTGCAAACTCAGCTTGGTAGGCTGCCATGTTCTCCTGCTGATGATCCTTGAGTGGCCAGAGTATATGATCTATAATTCCCCTCCTTGAACAGCAGAAAGTACACGCACTGCCAAAGCAAACCTGTAACTCAAACAGCACTTGGGAGTGTTTTCCATAAACACGTTAGCTCCTGTGCAGATGCAGCTTGGTAGACTGGCATGTTCTCCTGCTGGTGAGCTGCTGCAACCTTCTGTTGCTCAGGTAGCAGGACCTTCCTACAACTCTCATCCAAGGAGAGGCAAGCTGACCTTGGGCAATCCCTTCCATCAGTCTCTGGATGCTACCCCCCCCCCCACCCCCCTTGGTGCAGTCAAGGTTTTATCCTCTTGTGCCATAAGCAAGTAGAGAAATTAAACTTATGCAATTATCATAACAACAGATCTTCATGATCCGTTTCTGTAAATGCCATAAAGGTTTCTGATCTGGCACCTTTGGAAACTCTCCTAATCTCAAGCTCTTCCCCTTATGTCTATAATGCAACTCTCGTCTTCCTCCTCCTCCCAGCTCCAAACTAAGTGTCTCAGCTTACAAGAAATGCTTAACAGAGTAAGAAGTAGTTATATAACCTACTGCATTATAAAAGCATTAACTAACAATGCCCCCCATACCTCCTGTATGCCCACTAGAATGGTATTAAGCAGGCAGACAATTAAGGAATGGGAAGGTGGAAAGATATAATGCACTGTACCAACTAGAATCATGAAGGTCCAGCATTATAGTAAGTACAAAACTTTCATATCTTGCTTGACCCAATCTACAGCCTGCAACAGCAGGTCCCCTAGCAATTAGATCAGTAAGTTTTCAAAACTTTCATCTATGAC